>NW_027361830.1:10272500-10435000 GCF_039654945.1 Dendrobates tinctorius
TTCCTATCGGTTTCTTTCACATATAAATCCGTGCACAATACATTCCCTTCCTTGTATACCAAAGTGTCCAAAAATTGGACTTGAGTAGGGGATTGTGTCAAAGTAAACTTCAATTCTGGATAAACACTATTCAACTCAACTTGAAAGTTACATAAATCCTCCAAACTCCCATCCCATACACAAAAGACATCATCGATGTAGCGCCACCAGGCCCGAACGTGACCCCAAAAGTTGGAATTGTACACAAAACGATCCTCAAATACCGCCATGTAGATGTTTGCATAAGTCGGGGCCACATTGGACCCCATGGCGGTACCCCTGATCTGCAGGTAATAATCATCCCCAAAGAGAAAATAATTCTTCCTGAGGATGATACCTAACAGAGAGAGAATCATCTGTGCACACTCTGGGGTCACGTTAGAGCCTGAAAGCACCACATCGACAGCCTCCAACCCCTTGTCATGCTGGATAGACGTGTATAGTGAGGTTACATCAAACGAGGCTAAAATTGTATCAGAGTCAACCTCCACATCCTTAATCTTATTCAAAAAATCATTAGTATCCATGATGTAAGACCGTGCTGAAGTAGCAAACCGCCGCAAAACTTTATCCAAAAAAATGGCCACTTTATTAAAAAGTGAACCCCTCCCGGACACAATTGGACGTCCGGGAGGATTATAAAGATCCTTGTGGATCTTTGGTAAAGTATATAGGATTGGTGTTATCGGGGTGTCTACAATCAAAAAATCATGCAGTTTCTGGTCAATCAACCCTTCAGCATAGGCACCATTCACCAGAAAGCGCAGCTCACCAAGAAACCAAAAAGTGGGATCACCAGTTAATTTCAGGTAGACATCCTCATCTGACAATTGTTGTAAAATCTCAGCCTTGTACTTATTTGTATCCATTACAACCACCGCCCCACCCTTGTCAGCATTCTTGATTGTAATAGCCGCGTTACCGGATAATCTCTGTATAGCCTGTTTCTCAGCCAAACTGAGGTTATGTCTGCCAAACTGGCGAGTATTTTTTCTCAACTGCACAACATCCCTTTCAACAAGCTGAATATATGACTCCACAAAGTTATTCTTTGCAGGTGGTTGAAAATTACTCTTAGAGTGCAATCCAACATTCTGAAGAGTAAACAAAGACAAATCATCAGCAGGTCGAGGATCCAATGTCACCTGTTTCCCTACAAAAAAGGAGGTTAACGAAGTCTCCTAAAGAACGAAAAAAGATCACATTCAATCTCAAACCAATCGGGAGAATTCATAGGGCAAAATGACAGTCCTTTCGATAAAATGTCACAATCAGCCTTAGATAACTCACAAGAGGAGATATTGACCACCAAATTATCAAACTTCACAGGCCTTTCCGTCTCCCCTCCATATTGCGAGTCCTCATTAAGGGATTGTGACCCTTCACCTGTGCATGCGCCGGTTAACTAAGCCCCGGAACACAGAAAAATACTTCCGGGGCTTAGTTAACCTACGCATGCGCAGTCTGACTTTTCGGCTTTGCCCACAGTTGGGCAAAGCATACTGCGCGTGCGCTAGCTATGAATGTTTAGCACACGTGCAAAAAATGTCGTACACCTACTCCAATTCAGCAATAACCTGCGGATGGCAGGCAAGGATGGGGAGGCGGCACACATCGGGAACACTGCCCATCGGACTGGACCGACCTCGTTTTCATCGCCCGCCAAAGGGTAGGTGACAGATTCCCTTTAAAGAGAGGAATAGTGAGAAAAATATGTTACCTAATAAAGAAGAGTACAGAATGGCAATAGGAAAACTACTGTATCTAGCAAAAGTTACAAGGCCAGACATCGCAGCAGCAGTAGGAATCCTGAGTAGAAAGGTGTCAAAACCAAATAAAGCTGACTGGAAATCTGTAAAGAGAGTAATGCGTTATTTGAAAGGAACCAGCAATGTTAAGCTCAAAGTACGCACAAGTGATAATTGCATTTTAACTGTATACGTTGATGCAGATTGTGCTGGAGATCCAACTGATGGAAGATCTACCAGTGGACATATTTTTTTCCTCTCAGGTGGACCAATAAGCAGGACAAGTAAGAAACAGTTAATTGTGACACTGTCTTCAACAGAAGCACACTATGTGGCCGCATCACATGCAAGTCAAGAAGTTCTGTGGTTAAGACAATTGTTGACAGACTTAGGACAACCACAGTTGGAACCGACAAAATTGAAAGAGGACAATCAAGGATGTCTTATTCTTGCTCAGATGGAAAGAGTCAATCCAAGAACCAAGCATATTGATGTGAAGTATCATTTCTTGAGAGATCATCAGGAACAAAGAGTCTTGAAGTTAGAATATTGTCCTACTGAAGAAATGACAGCAGACATCTTCACGAAGGTGTTGAATACTGATAAACACCAGAGACTAATAAAAAAGTTGGGTTTGATTGAATAAGTCCTTACTGTTGAGAAAGGGTGTTGGCATATACAACAGAAATGGACTTATTGTTTATGTAAAGGAGGACTTTACACTAGCCTGACAGCAGATGGCGATAGTGTGAAGTTATATGTTTACTGTATTGTGGGGAGGGAAACTGTCTTGTTGTTTTTACTTTTACTTTCGTTTTTGAGTGTATTATGCCAGCAGCACGGGCTTTGTGCTACTGAATTCTTATCTCATGTTTAACAGAAGTTCATAACCTTAAGCGGTGGAAATAAAATAATCAATTTTTTCCCACAAAAATGTTTTTTTAACCCAATTTATTTTTTTTCACAAGGATAACAGAAGAAATTGCACCATACAATTTGTTGTGCAATTTGTCCTGAGTACAACAATACCCCATATGTGGTCAAAAACTACTTTTGAGGCACAGTGTAAAGCTTTGAAGAGAAGAAGCATCATATGAGAGTTCAGATTGTACTGGAATGGTTTGAGGTTGCCATGTCACATTGGCAGAGCCCCTGAGGTGCTAGAACAGCAGAAATTCACAATAATTGATGTAATTTTACAATCTACACCTCTGAGTGAATTCATCTAGGGGTGCAGTGAGCATGTTGACACCACATGTGCCTCACATAATTTTATACCATTGGGCGGTGAAGAAAGAATACCGTATATACTCGTGTATGAGCCGAGATTTCAGCACATTTTTTGGTGCTAAAAATGCCCCCCCCCTCGGCTTATACATGAGTCATTGTCCAGAAAACCAGTGGGGGAGGGGAGTGGCGGAGCAGTGGCAGAAGCCGGTGGCTGTGATTAAAACCTGTGCCGCTGCTCAATAGCGCACACAGTGACAGCTGCAGCCACCGGCTTCCAGAAGACTGTTATGACTGGGTCACCGTGGATGAGAGCAAGCCCAAGCTAAGCCACAGAAAACCAGAGAGGTTGGTAACTAAGCGGATTGCAGACCCCTGATCCTATCCACACAACTAGCAGTAGCCGTGGAGCGTACCTACGATGATTCTAGATGCCTCCACACAACCGGAGGACTAAATAAGCCTAAAGCAAGAAAGGGGAAATCTAAACTGCCCCAGAGCAGACCCCAAAGGAATAGATAGCCCCCAAACATATATATACTTTCGCTCGGCAAAACCCTACTTTAGCGAAAATCGGCAACTTTTGAATTTGACCGACCCGTTTTGCTCAACTCTAATCAAGACTGGTTCTTAAATTTTTGGCTAGATCTAAATCTCAAGGGGGGACCAGCCTTCCGAATTTTCAACTCTATCATGCTGCAGCTTTGCTGGGGCGGATGGTGGACTGGTTTCATGGAACAAATCAGAAGTGTTGGGTCACACTAGAGTCATTCCTATCGTGTCTAGACCTAACTTCTCTACCCTGGATTTGTAAGCACTTTCATTTTTCAAAGGGACCACTCCCCTCATTAACAGTTGATCTTCTCAGAGTTTGAGACCAATTGGTAAAGACACTTAAGATTTCTAAGATTCCAGGACCTATGACACCGATCAATGTCAATCCAGAATTCCCTGGAGTTGGAGTGAGTAAATTCCTGGTCTTCAACTATAGAACTAGACTCCATCAGGACCTTGCAAATTTCAGCGATATACCATCGCTAAACGAGCTTAACGTTCTCTACCCCAATCAAACCATACCTTGGTTTTCATACCTCCAGTTCTGTTCATTCATTGATTTCCTTCAGCTGTTCTCGGTGCTCAAGTCTGACCATTCTCAGTTTGATTCGTTGCTGATCAGAGAAGTTGCACCCAAGCATACGATGTTGCAATGAGAGCCTGCCTGCTTTAGGAGAGCATGTCTCCAGAAGCATGAGCTTGGCATAACATAATGGGCACTACAAAATACTGGTCACTACAATGTCAGATTTTCAATATTTACTCAACATCCACTGCTACTTGTTTCTGGAAAACACCAAGGGAGTCAAAATCATCACTACACCTGTAGATACATTCTCAAAGGGGTATAATTTCCAAAATGGGGTCACTTGAGGCAGGTATCCTGCTCTTCTAGCACTTAGGGGCTCTGTAAATGGAGTCTGCAAATCATTCTAGAAAAATCTGTGCTCCAATAGGCAAATAGAACTCCGTCCCTCCCGAGTCTTGCTGTACATATGAGGTATTTCCACATTCAGCAGAAATTGTGTAACAAATTTTTGTGCCACTTTTACCCATTTCTCCTTCTGAAAATGTAAAATTTGCAGCTATAACAATTTTTTTGTGGAAAAAATGTTATTATTTTTTATTTACTGCCCAATGGTATAAAATTCTATGACACACCTGTGGTGTCAATATGATCACTGCAACCTTAGATGAATTCATTGAGAAAAGTAGTTTGTGAAAAGTGGTCACTCATGGGTTCTGCTATTCTGTCACCATAGAAGCTCCCCCAGTGGGTTATGGCACCCACAAACCATAACATTAAAATCTACTAAATTATGGCGCTCCTTCCATTCTGAGTACATGTACGAGTAGGGTATTGGGGTACTTAGTAGAAATTGATATTGATAGCCTGGGAGGGACCATGAATACTGCCTTCCCAGGCTAGAAACATCAGCTCTCGGCCACCTCAGAAAAGGCACATCTATAAGATGTGCCAATTCTGACACTTAGCCTCACTCTTCCCACTTGTCCTCTAGCGGTGGCATGTGGGGTGAAAGTTGGGAGGGTTGCTGTCATCTTTGTATTGTTAGGTGACATCTAGCCTCGAGGTTAGTAATGGAGAGGCATCAATAAGAGCTACAGGAAAGCCTCTCCTCTCTGTCAGGCCCTTCACTTGCTTCCTATTGTCCAGAGTTCAATCCTAGCATCCGACTCCAGGGTAAGGACTCTACCATCTTCCTTGGGTGATTACTGCTGAAAAGCAAAAGGCTATTCCTATCGGTTTCTTTCACATATAAATCCGTGCACAATACATTCCCTTCCTTGTATACCAAAGTGTCCAAAAATTGGACTTGAGTAGGGGATTGTGTCAAAGTAAACTTCAATTCTGGATAAACACTATTCAACTCAACTTGAAAGTTACATAAATCCTCCAAACTCCCATCCCATACACAAAAGACATCATCGATGTAGCGCCACCAGGCCCGAACGTGACCCCAAAAGTTGGAATTGTACACAAAACGATCCTCAAATACCGCCATGTAGATGTTTGCATAAGTCGGGGCCACATTGGACCCCATGGCGGTACCCCTGATCTGCAGGTAATAATCATCCCCAAAGAGAAAATAATTCTTCCTGAGGATGAAACCTAACAGAGAGAGAATCATCTGTGCACACTCTGGGGTCACGTTAGAGCCTGAAAGCACCACATCGACAGCCTCCAACCCCTTGTCATGCTGGATAGACGTGTATAGTGAAGTTACATCAAACGAGGCTAAAATTGTATCAGAGTCAACCTCCACATCCTTAATCTTATTCAAAAAATCATTAGTATCCATGATGTAAGACCGTGCTGAAGTAGCAAACCGCCGCAAAACTTTATCCAAAAAAAGGCCACTTTATTAAAAAGTGAACCCCTCCCGGACACAATTGGACGTCCGGGAGGATTATAAAGATCCTTGTGGATCTTTGGTAAAGTATATAGGATTGGTGTTATCGGGGTGTCTACAATCAAAAAATCATGCAGTTTCTGGTCAATCAACCCTTCAGCATAGGCACCATCCACCAGAAAGCGCAGCTCACCAAGAAACCAAAAAGTGGGATCACCAGTTAATTTCAGGTAGACATCCTCATCTGACAATTGTTGTAAAATCTCAGCCTTGTACTTATTAGTATCCATTACAACCACCGCCCCACCCTTGTCAGCATTCTTGATTGTAATAGCCGCGTTACCGGATAATCTCTGTATAGCCTGTTTCTCAGCCAAACTGAGGTTATGTCTGCCAAACTGGCGAGTATTTTTTCTCAACTGCACAACATCCCTTTCAACAAGCTGAATATATGACTCCACAAAGTTATTCTTTGCAGGTGGTTGAAAATTACTCTTAGAGTGCAATCCAACATTCTGAAGAGTAAACAAAGACAAATCATCAGCAGGTCGAGGATCCAATGTCACCTGTTTCCCTACAAAAAAGGAGGTTAACGAAGTCTCCTAAAGAACGAAAAAAGATCACATTCAATCTCAAACCAATCGGGAGAATTCATAGGGCAAAATGACAGTCCTTTCGATAAAATGTCACAATCAGCCTTAGATAACTCACAAGAGGAGATATTGACCACCAAATTATCAAACTTCACAGGCCTTTCCGTCTCCCCTCCATATTGCGAGTCCTCATTAAGGGATTGTGACCCTTCACCTGCGCATGCGCCGGTTAACTAAGCCCCGGAACACAGAAAAATACTTCCGGGGCTTAGTTAACCTGCGCATGCGCAGTCCGACTTTTCGGCTTTGCCCGCAGTTGGGCAAAGCATACTGCGCGTGTGCTAGCTATGAATGTTTAGCGCACGTGCAAAAAATGTCGTACACCTACTCCAATTCAGCAATAACCTGCGGATGGCGGGCAAGGATGAGGAGGCGGCACACATCGGGAACACTGCCCATCGGACTGGACCGACCTCGTTTTCATCGCCCGCCAAAGGGTAGGTGACAGATTCCCTTTAAAGAGAGGAATAGTGAGAAAAATATGTTACCTAATAAAGAAGAGTACAGAATGGCAATAGGAAAACTACTGTATCTAGCAAAAGTTACAAGGCCAGACATCGCAGCAGCAGTAGGAATCCTAAGTAGAAAGGTGTCAAAACCAAATAAAGCTGACTGGAAATCTGTAAAGAGAGTAATGCGTTATTTGAAAGGAACCAGCAATGTTAAGCTCAAAGTACGCACAAGTGATAATTGCATTTTAACGGTATACGTTGATGCAGATTGTGCTGGAGATCCAACTGATGGAAGATCTACCAGTGGACATATTTTTTTCCTCTCAGGTGGACCAATAAGCAGGACAAGTAAGAAACAGTTAATTGTGACACTGTCTTCAACAGAAGCACACTATGTGGCCGCATCACATGCAAGTCAAGAAGTTCTGTGGTTAAGACAATTGTTGAAAGACTTAGGACAACCACAGTTGGAACCGACAAAATTGAAAGAGGACAATCAAGGATGTCTTATTCTTGCTCAGATGGAAAGAGTCAATCCAAGAACCAAGCATATTGATGTGACGTATCATTTCTTGAGAGATCATCAGGAACAAGGAGTCTTGAAGTTAGAATATTGTCCTACTGAAGAAATGACAGCAGACATCTTCACGAAGGTGTTGAATACTGATAAACACCAGAGACTAATAAAAAAGTTGGGTTTGATTGAATAAGTCCTTACTGTTGAGAAAGGGTGTTGGCATATGCAACAGAAATTGACTTATTGTTTATGTAAAGGAGGACTTTACACTAGCCTGACAGCAGATGGCGATAGTGTGAAGTTATATGTTTACTGTATTGTGGGGAGGGAAACTGTCTTGTTGTTTTTACTTTTACTTTCGTTTTTGAGTGTATTATGCCAGCAGCACGGGCTGTGTGCTACTGAATTCTTATCTCATGTTTAACAGAAGTTCATAACCTTAAGCGGTGGAAATAAAATAATCAATTTTTTCCCACAAAAATGTTTTTTTAACCCAATTTATTTTTTTTCACAAGGATAACAGAAGAAATTGCACCATACAATTTGTTGTGCAATTTGTCCTGAGTACAACAATACCCCATATGTGGTCAAAAACTACTTTTGAGGCACAGTGTAAAGCTTTGAAGAGAAGAAGCATCATATGAGAGTTCAGATTGTACTGGAATGGTTTGAGGTTGCCATGTCACATTGGCAGAGCCCCTGAGGTGCTAGAACAGCAGAAATTCACAATAATTGATGTAATTTTACAATCTACACCTCTGAGTGAATTCATCTAGGGGTGCAGTGAGCATGTTGACACCACATGTGCCTCACATAATTTTATACCATTGGGCGGTGAAGAAAGAATACCGTATATACTCGTGTATGAGCCGAGATTTCAGCACATTTTTTGGTGCTAAAAATGCCCCCCCCCTCGGCTTATACATGAGTCATTGTCCAGAAAACCAGTGGGGGAGGGGAGTGGCGGAGCAGTGGCAGAAGCCGGTGGCTGTGATTAAAACCTGTGCCGCTGCTCAATAGCGCACACAGTGACAGCTGCAGCCACCGGCTTCCAGAAGACTGTTATGACTGGGTCACCGTGGATGAGAGCAAGCCCAAGCTAAGCCACAGAAAACCAGAGAGGTTGGTAACTAAGCGGATTGCAGACCCCTGATCCTATCCACACAACTAGCAGTAGCCGTGGAGCGTACCTACGATGATTCTAGATGCCTCCACACAACCGGAGGACTAAATAAGCCTAAAGCAAGAAAGGGGAAATCTAAACTGCCCCAGAGCAGACCCCAAAGGAATAGATAGCCCCCAAACATATATATACTTTCGCTCGGCAAAACCCTACTTTAGCGAAAATCGGCAACTTTTGAATTTGACCGACCCGTTTTGCTCAACTCTAATCAAGACTGGTTCTTAAATTTTTGGCTAGATCTAAATCTCAAGGGGGGACCAGCCTTCCGAATTTTCAACTCTATCATGCTGCAGCTTTGCTGGGGCGGATGGTGGACTGGTTTCATGGAACAAATCAGAAGTGTTGGGTCACACTAGAGTCATTCCTATCGTGTCTAGACCTAACTTCTCTACCCTGGATTTGTAAGCACTTTCATTTTTCAAAGGGACCACTCCCCTCATTAACAGTTGATCTTCTCAGAGTTTGAGACCAATTGGTAAAGACACTTAAGATTTCTAAGATTCCAGGACCTATGACACCGATCAATGTCAATCCAGAATTCCCTGGAGTTGGAGTGAGTAAATTCCTGGTCTTCAACTATAGAACTAGACTCCATCAGGACCTTGCAAATTTCAGCGATATACCATCGCTAAACGAGCTTAACGTTCTCTACCCCAATCAAACCATACCTTGGTTTTCATACCTCCAGTTCTGTTCATTCATTGATTTCCTTCAGCTGTACTCGGTGCTCAAGTCTGACCATTCTCAGTTTGATTCGTTGCTGATCAGAGAAGTTGCACCCAAGCATACGATGTTGCAATGAGAGCCTGCCTACTTTAGGAGAGCATGTCTCCAGAAGCATGAGCTTGGCATAACATAATGGGCACTACAAAATACTGGTCACTACAATGTCAGATTTTCAATATTTACTCAACATCCACTGCTACTTGTTTCTGGAAAACACCAAGGGAGTCAAAATCATCACTACACCTGTAGATACATTCTCAAAGGGGTATAATTTCCAAAATGGGGTCACTTGAGGCAGGTATCCTGCTCTTCTAGCACTTAGGGGCTCTGTAAATGGAGTCTGCAAATCATTCTAGAAAAATCTGTGCTCCAATAGGCAAATAGAACTCCGTCCCTCCCGAGTCTTGCTGTACATATGAGGTATTTCCACATTCAGCAGAAATTGTGTAACAAATTTTTGTGCCACTTTTACCCATTTCTCCTTCTGAAAATGTAAAATTTGCAGCTATAACAATTTTTTTGTGGAAAAAGTGTTATTATTTTTTATTTACTGCCCAATGGTATAAAATTCTATGACACACCTGTGGTGTCAATATGATCACTGCAACCTTAGATGAATTCATTGAGAAAAGTAGTTTGTGAAAAGTGGTCACTCATGGGTTCTGTTATTCTGTCACCATAGAAGCTCCCCCAGTGGGTTATGGCACCCACAAACCATAACATTAAAATCTACTAAATTATGGCGCTCCTTCCATTCTGAGTACATGTACGAGTAGGGTATTGGGGTACTTAGTAGAAATTGATATTGATAGCCTGGGAGGGACCATGAATACTGCCTTCCCAGGCTAGAAACATCAGCTCTCGGCCACCTCAGAAAAGGCACATCTATAAGATGTGCCAATTCTGACACTTAGCCTCACTCTTCCCACTTGTCCTCTAGCGGTGGCATGTGGGGTGAAAGTTGGGAGGGTTGCTGTCATCTTTGTATTGTTAGGTGACATCTAGCCTCGAGGTTAGTAATGGAGAGGCATCAATAAGAGCTACAGGAAAGCCTCTCCTCTCTGTCAGGCCCTTCACTTGCTTCCTATTGTCCAGAGTTCAATCCCCTAACTATGACATACAGTACAAAGCCATCCACAACCTGTATCCTCCATACATCTATGACATGGTCTCCTGGTACTTACCTACACGCCACCTTCGATACTCTCAAGATCTCCTTCTCTACTCCCCTTTTATTTCTACTTCCCACATTGGCATGCAAGACTTCTCCCGTGCTTCCCCATACTCTGGAACTCTCTACCCCAACACATCAGACTTTCGCCTACCACGGAAACCTTCAAAAGGAACCTGAAGACCCACCTCTTCCAACAAGCCTACAACCTGCAGTTAATCTCAGTCTACTGAACCGCCGCACGACCAGCTCTACCCTCTCCTAGTGTATCCTCACCCATCCCCTGTAGACTGTGAGTCGACACAGGCAGGATCCTCTCTCCTTCTGTACTTGTATGTGCCTTGTATTGCTCATGTTTATTGTACTTAACTATGTATGCCCCCTTTTTCACATGTAAAGCGCCATGGAATAAATGGTGCTATAAAAATGAATAATAATAATTTTTTTATATAATTGCCTTGTAATGTTTTCATTTCCTGTTCTGTCCAGATGTCACCGTATCCCAGAATTCGCAGCGGAGGAAGTTCACCGACCACCATATTGGGACACCCAAGTGAGACTGCTGCTGGTACCAACCTATTGCACGGTACCACCAACGGAACACCGTCGCACAACGCTCACACTCACAAAGCCTCTTGCACGGTACCACCAGCAGAACACCATCGCACTGCGCCTGCGTGAATTCCACACAGGCGCAGTGAATCATTCAGCTGATCCCGGCGGCAGATGCGCGATGTGTCTACAGGCAGATGAAGCTGGTCACATTAAAGGGGTTTTCCCACAAAGGAAAATTCATTTTAAAAATTGTATGTGTCCAACCGTGTATGGAGCATACCGCATCTCCTGGGCAGGGGAAGAAGGAAAAAACAATACTGACATTACAGCAGGGGATCATAGAGGATTCATTTTGTGAGGTAAAATATTTCACTGACTGTTTTTAAACAATATTTTACCTCACAATTATTTAGGAATTACTAATCACGGGAAAAACTCCCGGGAGAATTCTCAGAGGCGATGCTGACACACTTTGTGTGTGGAGACAGCGAAAACAGTTCTTTGTGAAGAAAGGGTTGCTGTATCGCAGTACCGTTGATCCCATCACCGTTACTCATCTCCATCAAATTTTGATCACAGAGAGAGAGGTAGACATGGTCCTCACTGCCTATCATGATCTGTCAGGTAACTTTGGAGTGCAAAAGACAGAAGCCACAGGCTGTAGGCGATTCTGTTGGATTGGCATGAGAGGGCACATTTAAAAATTTGGGCAGGAATCTCACACGTCTGTGAGTAGGAAAATTGTGAAAGCTGATGATAAACCACCACTGCATCTCATTGTGAGTCGACGTCCATAAGAAATGGAAGCCATTGATCATCTGAAGCTAGAGCCCGGCCAGCAGGACACGGCATAGCTACGTCTTAACCATCATCTATCAGTTCACCAAATTTGTAGTGGCAGTCCCTGGGAAGGATTTGACAGCCCAGACTACACAGCGGAGGAGCAGGGAGAGGTAAATATTGCAAATGCTAGGGCCCTGCCCAAGCAAGGGGGGCCCACTCATGGGCGTCGGTACTGGCACTGGGCCCCTCATAGTACGTCGGTGTGTCTGACAGCGGGTGTGCACCCCCGCAGTCAGAGACACTTGATTGCACCATGAGGGACCCTGTGCCAGTGTCGGCGCCCAAGAGTCGGCCCACCCACCTGTCCAGGGCAATGGCACTCGCACGGTTGCGTGCGCTAGGTGGTGATCCCTGCCATGGGGGGAGGCAGCCCAGTTAGGGAGGTTTAAAAAATGGCATATGTTGATGTTGGACATTCAGCAGCTGCAAATGGAGGAATTGGAGACGTCCGAGGAAGAGGAGGACAAAAGCGAGCCATTTTTCTGGCAACCTATGTGTCATCAGTGGAAGGTGGGACAAAATCCTTGGAAACCCATGCATGGATCATTTTAATGAAGGTTAGATCATCAACATTTTGGGTCAACAGACGGGTCCTTTTTTCTGTCAGGATTGAGCCAGCAGCACTGAAGACTCTTTCCGATAGCACACTAGCAGCAGGGCAAGCGAGCTCCTGTAAGGCATATTGTGCCAATTCAGGCCAGGTGTCCAGTTTAGAGGCCCAATAGT
The DNA here is from genome assembly GCF_039654945.1 of Dendrobates tinctorius. NCBI lineage: Eukaryota > Metazoa > Chordata > Amphibia > Anura > Dendrobatidae > Dendrobates > Dendrobates tinctorius. Next base: position 10,285,268 of record NW_027361830.1, read on the forward strand.
CAAAGGGGAATGAACTGTGAGGGAGAACATTGATATGGGAGGAGAAGTAGTTTGTAACCACAGTTGACAACTGCTGCCTCCTGTCACTTTCAATTGATGCAGTATTACCAGTCGTGTGAGCGGGACTTGAAAAATCAGCCCACAACATGGTCTTGAAACCACTGTCTCCAATGCCACTTCTGATGTGTGCAACACGAACACCTCTTCCATGTTACCCCCTACGGCTCGTTGGAGAACCATCACCACCGCTGTGTGCTGGGAATGCCTGAAACAAACGGTTTACCAGAGTTGCTTGTTTGTTAGCCAATATTAGCTCTAGGTTCTCCTGTGGCATGATGTTTTGGAATTTGCCTTTATAGGGTGGATTCAGGATGCTGGCCAACCAGTAGTAGTCATTGTTCATCATTTTGGCAATGCGGGGGTCCCTTTTTAGGATCTGCAAGGCATAATCTGACATGTGGGGCAATGTTCCAGGTGTCAATGACGCACTGCGAGTGCTGGGTGGAGGAGCACTTTCTGGCAAATCCACATCCCTCCAGTCATGCACAAACCCTGTACCAGACCTTGCCACGCCAACATTTTCTCTTGCCCCACGAGAAGCATCCTCCTCCCCTAAATAAACATCCCCATCATCATCCTCCTCCTTCTCTTCTTACTCCACCTCGTCCAGGAGAGGTCCCGGAGCAGACAATGGCTGACTGTCATCAAGGCTTCCCTCCTCCTCTTCCTCATCCTCCTCGGCTGCAGATGCCTGCTCCTTAATGTGCGTCAAAGTTTGCATGAGCAGATGCATAAGTGTGATGCTCATGCTTATGATGGCGTCCACTGCGCTTACCAGTCGTGTGCATTCCTCAAAACACTGAAGGACTTTACAGAGGTATTTCAGCTTTGACCACTGCACACCCGACAACTCCATGTCTGCCCTCAAACTGCCTGCCTGTGTGTCCTCCCACAAATGCATTACAGCCTGCCTCTGTTCGCACAGCCTCTCAACCATGTGCAGGATGGAGTTCCACCTTGTTGCAATGTCGATAATTAGGCGGTGCTTGGGAAGTTGGAACAATCGCTGCAGCTTCTGCATACGACTGGAGTGTATGGGCGACCGGCGGATGTGCGAGCACAGTCTTCGAACCTTCTGGAGCAGGCCTGTTAACTCCGGATAATTATTGAGGAAGCACTGCACCATCAGGTTCAAGGTGTGAGTCAGGCAAGGTATGTGTCAGAGTTTTGAAAGGGCTATTGCTGCCACAAAATTCCATCCGTTGTCACTAACTACCTTGCCTGCCTCAAGATGTAGACTGCCCAGCCATGACCCAGTTTGTCGCTGCAAGTAGTCGGCCAGTACCTCCGCGGTGTGTCTGTTGTCACCCAAACACATCATCTTCAACACAGCCTGCTAAAGCTTACCACTAGCTGTTCGATAGTGGGACACCGAGTGTGCAACACTGGCAGCTGTGGATGGAGTGCTCGTGCGACTGTGCTCTGTGGATGAGCTTTCGCTTCTGGAAGAGGAGGTGGAGGCGGGTCGAACTCCTACACCCAACTGTTTCCTATACTGTGGGCTAGGCAGCACTGTCCCACCGCCGCTGTCCCCTGTGGACCCTGCATCTACCACATTAACCCAGTGCGCAGTGATGGACACGTAACGGCCCTGGCCATACCTACTGGACCATGCATCTGTTGTGAGGTGCACCTGTCCACTCACTGATTGCTTGAGTGCATGGACAATGAGGTCTTTCACATGAAGGTGGAGGGCTGGGATGGCTTTGCGAGAAAAGAAGTGCCGACTGGGTAGGTCATAGCGTGGTACTGCGTAGGCCATGAGCTCGCGGAAAGCTTTGCTTTCAACCAACCGGTAGGGCATCATCTCTGACGAGATTAGTTTGGCAATGTGGGCGTTCAAACACAGTGTACGTGGATGAGAGGATAAGTACTTTCTTGTCCTACTCAGAGTCTCTGGTAGGGTGAGCTGGACTTGAGAGCTGCATATGGTGGAACTAGCGGTGGACATGGCGGACTGAGAGAGGGTTGGTGATGGTGATGGTGTTGGTGGTGTTGCTGATGGCCTAGATTCAGTCTTTCGTAGCAATAACATTGTGATTCCCTGACTGCTTTGGCCTTGCGACGACACCTCAACATTTGCTGCTGGTGGTGTGCTAACCGCTGGGCTTACAGTGGGGGAAGCGATGTAGCATTGCTGACTACCTTCATTCAGAGCAGGTGCACATGTGGTACGTGAGGTTTGGTAGTCCGTCCACGCTTGCAAGTGTATGGTGGTTAAATGTCTAAGCGTGCAACTGGTATTCAAAGTTCTAAGATTTTTCCCTCGGCTAAAGGTCTTTGCGCACTTCTTACATATAACCTTTGCCTGATCTTTAGGATTTTGTTCAAAAAAGTGCCACACTGCACTCTTCCTACTATGGAAGACATTTTGAGGCCTTGCACGCTGTGCTAATTTGACCATCTGGCCAAGCTGTCCTGCAACTCTTTTGGTTTTTGTTACCCGTTTTTGGACTGCTACGGGCCTGCCAGATAACAGCTGTTGTGATGTCGATGCCTGCTGCGGATCCTCCTCCTCCTCTTCTGAGCTATTGGCAGTGGCACCGTCTTCCCCCAATGGATGCCAATCTGGGTCAACAACTGGGTCATCCATCACCTCCTCTTCAATTTCATGTGCACCTTCCTCTGTGTCACCGTGTAAGGTGGTATAGTATGCTGGAAGGGGCACCTGAGTTTCATCAGGGTCAGATTCTGGCTCAGTACACTGCAAGGACAATGTAGTGCTCTGAGTGAATGTACCAGCAGAAAAATCTAGCAGTGGCTGTGCATCAGTGCACTCCATGTCAGATTCATCTTGGACTGGGGAATTCACGATTTGACTTGCTAACCCAGGCATGGTATGTGAGAAGAGCACCATGGAGTAATATGTAGTGTGGCCTGCCGCATCCTTCACTTTTGGTAGGGGTGAAGGCACAAGGAAAGGTGTTGTTCCTGACCAGGAGCCTCCACTGACGACTCAGTGCTTTTATTTTTTGAAACTTCAGAAGAGGAGGCGATAGAGCTGGAGGCTGTGTCAGCAATGTAAGCCAAAACTTGTTCCTGAAGCTCCGGCTTTAAAAGCGGTTTACCTTCTCCCAGAAAAGGGAGCCTTCGAGGCCTTGTGGAGCCAGACGATGATGCAGGCTCAACACCTCCTGCCTTATGTGCTATTGTGCTTTTGCCACTACCAGCAGATGCACCACCACCACCATCAGTACCAGCTGGCAACCCCCGCCCACGTTCACGGCCTCTTCGACCATACTTCCTCATTTTTGGAAAAATGTACCCAAAATACCACCAGCTACAGTGGGGCAAAAAAGTATTTAGTCAGTCAGCAATAGTGCAAGTTCCACCACTTAAAAAGATGAGAGGCGTCTGTAATTTACATCATAGGTAGACCTCAACTATGGGAGACAAACTGAGAAAAAAAAATCCAGAAAATCACATTGTCTGTTTTTTTTTCATTTTATTTGCATATTATGGTGGAAAATAAGTATTTGGTCAGAAACAAGCAATCAAGATTTCTGGCTCTCACAGACCTGTAACTTCTTCTTTAAGAGTCTCCTCTTTCCTCCACTCATTACCTGTAGTAATGGCACCTGTTTAAGCTTGTTATCAGTATAAAAAGACACCTGTGCACACCCTCAAACAGTCTGACTCCAAACTTCACTATGGTGAAGACCAAAGAGCTGTCAAAGGACACCAGAAACAAAATTGTAGCCCTGCACCAGGCTGGGAAGACTGAATCTGCAATAGCCAACCAGCTTGGAGTGAAGAAATCAACTGTGGGAGCAATAATTAGAAAATGGAAGACATACAAGAAGTAAGATGGCGGTCGGCATGCACGCCCTTTTATAGCCCCTGTGACGCCGCACAAAGCAAGCCAATCACTTGCATGCCCTTCTCAAAGATGGTGGTGACCGCTGCCCATGTCATTGCATTGCCCACAGTGTGCGTCCTCCATCATTGGCTGAAAAAGGGCGCTGGAAGCATCATTTGAAACGCAACTTTGGCGCTCTGGTCGCCGACCTCATGGCCGACCTCACGCTATGGTCGGGTTTCGTTTTATGAAACCCGACTTTAGTGAAAGTCGGCGACTTATGAATTTGACCGACCCGTTTCGCTCAACTCTAGTCCTGGCTACTAGTATATACTTTTATATAATTGTGCGCCTTATATCATGATATTCTAATTTTATATGTTATATATGGCAATATTTATATGATTTGGTGCTATCAATATATATGTACCCCGTACCACCCCGCATATTTTCTCCACTTACTGATTTTTGCCCTTCTCCTGATTTCAATTAATTATGTATAAACCAGGTTTTTTTAATTGAATTAATAAACAACTATTTTATGTACAACTAGCTGAAGAGCCCGGCGTTGCCTGGGCATAGTAACCAACTGTGGTTAGTTATAACAAATTATAATGATTATGAATGAACAAAAGGAAAAAGACGGCACACCAGGGCGCACACACCAAATAGAGATAAAGTGAAAAAAGCTTTATTGTAACACAAAATGCACACACATGTTAAAAACATTTAAAAAACTAAAATCAGTGATAAACTGTGTAGTACATATAACGGACATATGTTGACAATCAAAATAATCTGCATAGAAGTCATAGAATGTGGCAAAAATATAACGATTACAATACAACAACCATACATTCAATGTATATGAGTCTCTACTAATACAGACATATCACCATAATGACAAAAAGATGTAAATAAGCTTGTCAACATAAATTATAATGATTATATTGCACATAAAAACCGTGCATCTAATCCTATCCTGTGTGATACTGACTGCTGAGCCATGTATCTAATCCTATTCTGTGTGATACTGTCTGCTGAGCTGTGTATCTAATCCTATCCTGTGTGATACTGTCTGCTGAGCTGTGTATCTAATCCTCTCCTGTGTGATACTGACTGCTGAGCCATGTGTCTAATCCTCTCCTATATGATACTGACTGCTGAGCTGTGTATCTAATCCTGTCCTGTGTTATACTGACTGCTGAGCCGTGTATCTAATCCTATCCTTTGTGATACTGGGCTCCCCTGCAGTCTGTGTCAGAAAGTGGTCTGTGTTGGCACGGTAATAAATTGTGTTATTTCCAGCTTTACAGAAGGATGATAACACCATAGAAATGATAAGAATAATAAGCCTCAGTTACCACAACTGTCTACAAAGAAAACTGTTGCTGATAGCAAACAATCACAGCTCATTTTTCATCTTTTAAACAGCTCTGGGACAGCGTGGCGAGTTTTGAGTGGCGACTTTTGTGTTTTGACTTTTATGTGGCGAGGTTGGTGTATGTGTGGTGAAATGTGTGCTGAGGGTGGTATATGTGTTGAAGCACGTGGTAGTGTGTGGCGCATTTTGTGTGTGTGTTCATATCCCCGTGTGTGGTGAGTATCCCATGTCAGGGCCCCACCTTAGCAACTGTATGGTATATACTGTTTGGCGCCATCGCTCTCATTCTTTAAGTCCCCTTTGTTCACATCTGGCAGCTGTCAATTTGCCTCCAACACTTTTCTTTTCACTTTTCCCCATTATGTAGATAGGGGCAAAATTGTTTGGTGAATTGGAATGTGCGGGGTTAAAATTTCACCTCACAACACAGCCTATGACGCTCTCTGGGTCCAGACGTGTGACTTTGCAAAATTTTGTGGCTGTAGCTACGACGGTGCAGATGCCAATACATACATACACTTTTTCCCCATTATGTAGATAGGGGCAAAATTGTTTGGTGAATTGGAACGCGCGGGGTTAAAATTTTGCCTCACAACACAGCCTATGACGCTCTCGGGGTCCAGACGTGTGACTTTGAAAAATTTTGTGGCTGTAGCTACGGCGGTGCAGATGCCAATACATACATACACTTTTTCCCCATTATGTAGATAGGGGCAAAATTGTTTGGTGAATTGGAATGCGCGGGGTTAAAATTTCACCTCACAACACAGCCTATGACGCTCTCAGGGTCAAGACGTGTGACTTTGCAAAATTTTGTGGCTGTAGCTACGGCGGTGCCGATGCCAATACATACATACACTTTTTCCCCATTATGTAGATAGGGGCAAAATTGTTTGGTGAATTGGAACGCGCCGATTAAAATTTTGCCTCACAACATAGCCTATGACGCTCTCGGGGTCCAGACATGTGACTGTGCCAAATTTTGTGGCTGTAGCGGCGATGGTGCGGATGCCAATCCCGGACATACATACATACATACACACCCACATTGAGCTTTATATATTAGATTTATAGTTGTGCATCATGTTTGTAGGTGTTAGTGTGTAGATCTGTTTCAAATTAGAGATCTTCAATAACAAAAAAATGTCAGTTATCATCAGTTTCGAGCCTAGTAGGGTGAAGGGTACATTTTTGTGAATAGCAATGCTGACCCCTTTAGATTTAGTAATTGCATTCGAACTATGATACCAGGTTGTGTAGTACCGGTTCTTCATTTCTGGGAAGTGATTACTTTTAAAATGGGTCCATAAGAAAATAGTTTGCACTCCCATTTTATGCATCCTGTATAGAATTTGAGGATGTTTTTGAGGGACATTAAACCCTTTAACATTTAGAGAAGCTACCTTAATTGATGCCATGTCTGATATTGCCAGTTTTAACTTAGTCTAGGTGGAAGGACAAGGAAGAAAGGACAAAGATAGAGAAGATATAGGTAAACAATAAAGATAGAAAAGGTTGAAATAAGCCTATATAGAGAATAGGCCAAATCCTCGATCCTAGGCAGAGGATGTAAAGAAGTAAAAAGGAAACCCTGAGGTGGCGAAATCCTTCCCAAGTAGCCTTGTATAAAACAAGTCACCCTAATTGGGGAGTGTCTTTCAAGGCAACATTGAATAACTCCCGGGGATCTTGGCTCAGACAAAATAAAGATTGTAAGAAGCATATAAAAACGCTAACAAAAATCAAGAACCTTATGTTCCAACTATCACAAGGATCATGCCCATTTAAAGAGGCTATCTATGCAATCTGTAAGGAAAGGAAAATGCAGTAATTAACCCTATTAGAACATATCCCAGTGTTCATTCTAGACCTTAAGGTGTTTCTGAAAGTTGTGTTAGTCTATCATACTAAGTACAGGTATCTACTTGTATGTTCATAAATCTTACATTCAAACAATGTAGATCACATATTTGTGCCTAAATTATAAGTCTAAGGGCTCAGTAGAATCTCCTTCAAAGGCAAGATAGATCGAATGACATCACCCTCGGATTTCCACAGTACGGATCACATTATATAAAATAAAGTGTCTCATGATTATAACAGGTCTAGTTACACCTAGGTCCACAATATAAACACTAAGAAAAGGAACTTGGTGAGTGATATATAAAATTCAATAGACAAGCTTTCATTGAATCTCCTAGAATGAAACAGAAACAACCAGAGATATCATTGTTCAACTGGACAAGAACGAGAGGATGGTAGCCTTCTGGGTCTTTGGGATTGTTGTACTTGTCGATGATTCACGTCCAAAGGAGTCAATGGGTTTGTGGGCCAATCAGAGATAGTAATTTCTGGCAGGTCCAGGACCTCTGGAATGACCACAATCCGTGTGGGTTCCTCAGAAAGAAAGTTCCATGCTGGTTACGCACTTGTAGTAGGAAGGGAAAACGCCATGAGTAGGGGACATTTCTTTCTCTGATAACTTCCAACAGCGGGCGCAGAGCCCTACGTTTTGCTAAGGTTGACCTAGATAAAACGTAAATGTGCCCCATCAAAATCCATAGGTCCTTTGGACTGAGCCTGTCTCATAATTTCTTCTTTGGTTTTGAAATAATGTACTCAGCAAATTACATCTCTGGGGATGTCAAAGTTATTGTTGCGGGGTCTTAAAGCTCGGTGTGCTCTGTCAACAAGTATTTGTTTGGTAGGTGGCCTTGCCAGGAGCGTGCTAAAGATGCCGCAAAAGGTGGGAATAAGATCGGTTGTGCCGCTTCAGGTAAACTCCATATGCGAATATTATTGCAGCGGTTTCGATTCTCGAGGTCCTCTATCATACCAAATAATGAGTCAATCTGTGTAGAATGTCATTCTATTATTTGACTTTGCACCATTTTTTCAGCCACAGCTGTGGCAGAGGAAGATTTCAACTGGGTTACTGTTGTGAACTCATTTTCTGGTCTGCCTCTGGTTTCTGGTGAGGGAGCTGGTTGTGCTGACAAAGGAGTTGTGAGTTCTCTTTCTGGGCTCCCTCTGGTGGTGGCAGGAGGTAGGGAAGCTGATCTAATTGACAGAGACCTGCCACCTGATAATGGGGAGGAGGAGTGGACATCTGGAGTCTCAGACTGGATTTAAGACAGCCGACTCCCTATTCCCATGCTGGTTATTTTTTCCTGCCTCCTGAGGTCTTAGTTTCCAGCTCAATTCCTGCCATCTCAAGCTAAGTTGTCTTTGCTAATGTTCACATTTGATTTGGTTTGGTCTATTCAGTTTTTTGTGTGATCAGCCAGCCCCGACTGGGGCTGTGCTGAATTTCCACTCTTATGTTACTGTATGTGCCAGTTTGCTTTTTGTCCCTTATTAGATTGGCCTGTTTTTGCTCTGTTCTCAGAATATGCCTGAGTGCTGATATAGTGGCCTAGCCTGACATATTCAAGCGCGCTTTGAAAACCCATCTCTTCAAACAAGCCTACCACATCAACTACCCAGCAAGCTAACTTTGCCCTGTTCCCTCCTTCCAAATATTATTCTGAATCTGCACCCTACTATTCATCTGTCTCCACACCCTTCATGCACAGGATAACTGCACTTGATACTTGTCTATTGCACTTAAACACACGGGCTGATGACCGGATCATGCAGCTTTATATGAAAATCCCTATTATAATTGCCAGACCTGAATTAACAAGCATTTTTCACCTACTGTGTCCCCCCATTTCCTTGTAGATTGTAAGCTTGCGAGCAGGGACCTCACTCCTAATGTCACTGTTTGAATTGTCTTAACTTGTATTGAATTTATTGTCTGTACATGTCCCCGCTTAATTGTAAAGTGCTGCGGAATATGTTGGCGCTATATAAATAAAAATTATTATTATTATTATTATTATTATAGTGGGAGAAGTCTAGTGACTTCAGGGTATTTTTTGCTATCAGAAATGCTGGACAGTTTTGCAGGGTTTTCTGGCATGATTGCAGACAGTATCTTTCCTTTCCTGTCCTTTCTAGCTAGTGTGGACCCCATCATTTGCTCAGCCTATTTTCCTACCTGTGTTCGTGTTTTTATCTTGTCTCACCATCAATACATGTGTGGGGGCTGTCTATTCCTTTGGGGTCTGCTCTGGGGCAGTTTTAGATTTCCCTTTTCTTGCTTTAGGCTTATTTAGTCCTCCGGCTGTGACGAAGCATCTAGAATCATCGTAGGTACCCTCCACGGCTGCTGTTAGTTGTGTGGTTAGGATCAAGGGTCTGCAATCCGCGTAGTTACCAACCTCTCTGGTTTTCTGAGACTTGTCTTGGTCTTGTTTTCCTCCTCGGTGACCCATTCATAACAGGTTACTCTATCAGCGACTTGTGATATTGACACATTGAGGTCTTGTATCTCAGACTTATATAGATTTTCCAAGCGGGTAATATAACCTTCCATATCCGTTATTGTCAGAATATTCCCCATTTGAGCATGGAGATCTTTGATTTCTTCCATCATCAATGCCAGATTCTGAGATGGTGTCACTGCAGGGGCATTAGCAGAGCTTGGTGAAGGTATAGAAGAGGTGTTGGAGTGGGTGTCTCTCCTTCCTGCATCTTCTTGCATATTTTCTCTGGAGATATCCTCTTGTGAGGTATGGGAGTCTGTGCGAGAGGGAGCATCAGACGCCATTTTAGAATCTTGATCTGAGGCAGAGCCTGGCTTGTCTGTTAAGTATCTTTGGATGCTGCCTGATCTGGAAGAAGCTTGGGTTAATGATGTGGAGGGAAAACTTTCTCAGACTCTGTGTGGCTGTCCAGGGACAGCTCTGATATGCATTGCCAGGAAAGAGCACAACGGGAACTGAAGCACAGAAATGCATCTCCCTGCCTAATATTCTCCACACAGTAGGCTGCAGTATATCTGTCCCAAGGGGACCAAGACAGTTTCAACAGTAGGGATGTTGCTCTGCTGCAAGCTTGAAGACACACGGCCCTCTTCTATCACCTCTCACAGGCTTCCCCATCACCGCAAATAAACAGCTGCTCATCATTCTCACCTCTCCTTTGCTGCTACTCGATGCCTAATGTCCTAGAGTTCTTTTTTGCATTGTTTAGCTTTGTCCATGGCTCTTGAATCCGCGGGAGCAGCAGGAGCTTTAGTGAACACATCCAATTGCCAGGCCACGCTCCGATATGCTATTTTTTAAACCAATAGAAAATTATGGTGTTTTTTTCAATAGTCTTGCTGACACACTCCAAATGTAGAGTAATGAAGATTGTTGCCTGTTTTGTAACGAATTCAAAGGATTGTAATGAATAAGAAAATGCTCACACAAAAATTGAATAAACTAAATTGGATTTACTTAATAAATTATAAGATTAAATAACAAACAGTATAAGCAACAAAAAATACATATAAATCAGAAACAAGCATTACATACACTACATTATTATGGGAGAAAGTCCTTCAATATGTGTTCATCTCTCTCTCTCATCTCTGTCTGTCTCTGTCTGTCACATCTCCAATCTCTGCTTACTCCCTCACCCCAGTGTTAAGTCTTCTTGAGAGGCTTTGATCTCCCAAGGTACAGTATGTGTACTGGAGACTGAAAGTGCCTCCAATTAGAATAAACATCTCCTGGGAAAGGTCTAATTAGTATACTCTCATTTTTGAATGTCAAAGGTCCTTTGTTTAGAAGATATAATTGTTAAGGTAATAAAAACCAGTTATTTGCCCTCCTTGGACAATTTGCTGGTTGAACCAATTTCAATGACCTTACTTTCAAGGAGGTTATATATATATATCTATATATTATATATATAGATATAGATATATATATATATATATACAGTCATATGTAAAAGTTTGGGCACCCCTATTAATGTTAACCTTTTTTCTTTATAACAATTTTGGTTTTTGCAGCAGCTATTTCAGTTTCATATATCTAATAACTGATGGACTCAGTTATATTTCTTGATTCAAATGAGGTTTATTGCACTAACAGAAAATGTGCAATCTGCATTTAAACAAAATTTGACCGGTGCAAATGTATGGGCACCCTTATCATTTTCTTGATTTGAACACTCCTAACAACTTTTTACTAACTTCCTGAAGCACTAAATTGGTTTTGTAACCTCATTGCGCTTTGAACTTCATAGCCAGGTGTATCAAATCATGAGAAAAGGTATTTAAGGTGGCCACTTGCAAGTAGTTCTCCTAGTTGATTCTCCTATGAAGAGTGGCATCATGGGCTCCTCAAAACAACTCTCAAATGATCTGAAAACAAAGATTATTCAACAAAGCTTTTCAGGGGAAGGATACAAAAAGTTGTCTCAGGGATTTAACCTGTCAGTTTCCACTGTGAGGAACATAGTAAGGAAATGGAAGAACACAGGTACAGTTCTTGTTAAGCCCAGAAGTGGCAGGCCAAGAAAAATATCAGAAAGGCAGAGAAGAAGAATGGTGAGAACAGTCAAGGACAATCCACAGACCACCTCCAAAGACCTGCAGCATCATCTTGCTGCAGATGGTGTCACTGTGCATCGGTCAACAATACAGCGCATGCATAACGCCTTTTTGTATGACCAAACAACTCAATCTTTGTTTCATCAGTTCACAGGACATTCTTCCAAAATGTAACTGGCTTGTCCAAATGTGCTTTTGCATACCTCAGGCGACTCTGTTTGTGGCGTGCTTGCAGAAACGGCTTCTTTCGCATCACTCTCCCATACAGCTTCTCCTTGTGCAAAGTGCGCTGTATTGTTGACCGATGCACAGTGACACCATCTGCAGCAAGATGAGGCTGCCGGTCTTTGGAGGTGGTCTGTGGATTGTCCTTGACTGTTCTCACCATTCTTCTTCTCTGCCTTTCTGATATTTTTCTTGGCCTGCCACTTCTGGGCTTAACAAGAACTGTACCTGTGTACTTCCATTTCCTTACTATGTTCCTCACAGTGGAAACTGACAGGTTAAATCTCTGAGACAACTTTTTGTATCCTTCCCCTGAAAAGCTATGTTGAATAATCTTTGTTTTCAGATCATTTGAGAGTTGTTTTGAGGAGCCCATGATGCCACTCTTCATAGGAGAATCAAATAGGAGAACTACTTGCAAGTGGCCACTTTAAATACCTTTTCTCATGATTTGATACACCTGGCTATGAAGTTCAAAGCTCAATGAGGTTACAAAACCAATTTAGTGCTTCAGGAAGTCAGTAAAAAGTAGTTAGGAGTGTTCAAATCAAGAAAATGATAAGGGTGCCCATACTTTTGCACCGGTCAAATTTTGTTTAAATGCAGATTGCACATTTTCTGTTAGTACAATAAACCTCATTTGAATCCAGAAATATAACGGAGTCCATCAGTTATTAGATATATGAAACTGAAATACCTGTTGCAAAAACCAAAATTGTTATAAAGAAAAAAGGTTAACATTAATAGGGGTGCCCAAACTTTTACTTATGACTGTATATATATATATAACTGAAAATAATTAATTGGAGTGTTGAAACCATTTAAAATAACTTGTACTATTCATTTCACCCATGGTTTCAATCACTTTAATTAATTAACCGGCCATTAAACTATACCATTTAACATTTATTGCATTGTTCCTATCTATCTATCTATCTATCTATCTATCTATCTATCTATCTATCTATCTATCTATATATATATATATATATATATATATATATATATATATATATTTGCTACCAATGGAAAACCACTTTGGTAAAAAACAACATCCTGGGCTTAAAAGGAAAAAAGCAAAACAAAAACAAACATTGGACCAAACAAAAAAAAGGAAAAACAAAATACATTGGACCAACAGGTTGTTAGGGCTGGCGGAATGCACGAAATAATAAAATAATAGTAAGGTGCGTTCGCAGCCCGGGGTCCACCGTGCAGGGGTGGTAAACTGCTGCTTAGTAATGGCGGAAGTATAAAGCGGTGTAGAAAAGGTCATACGTGGGTTAACGTCACCCAGTGTGAACAGAAGCGGACTCTGTTAACTCACAGAGCCACGCTACTTTAGCTCACAGAGCCTGGCCGTGGAGTACACAGAAAGCGGTCACAGAACTCTGCCCCAAGGACATGGGGTCAGAGTCCCTCTAGACCTTCTGAGCACGCGGCGACGCACCTGCAGATGCCACTATAGACGCTGACTATGGAGAAGCGAGCACGTGCACAGTGGCGTGCCAAGCCACTGATGGACACTGATGCCTGTCTCAGACTCTGTCCTACCTACACCTAAGCCTGGGCGCTTAACAGGCTAGGCTGCACAACACATGCGTACCAAGGGTAGGGGTTTCCAATGAGTCATTCACCAGAGACATTCATAGATGCATAACAACACTCACTCCTCATAGTCTGATAATGCAGTCTATACTAGCGCATGGCCGAGCGGCCATGCAAACTTTTTATAGCAGCGCCCTTCTGGGACCTTCCTGACCTTTCTGATGGTCCCATCCGAGCTGGGGAAGGACCTGAGCATGTGACTTCTGATCTCCAATGAGAGATCATCCCACGGGCATGCTCAGTGGACCAAAAGGAGGACTTAGTCCCTGGAGTTGCTCGCTGCTGACCAGCATGCGTTGCAATAGCTGGACTAGAGGTGGCAGCAGCAACCAAGCCCAAAGAGCTGGTCTGAGCAGAGCGCCGGGATCGACGAGTCTGCTGAGCAGGCTCCTCTGGGGCCGAAGGGGAATGGGAGACTGCCGAATGCAAGGCTCGGGATTCCTGCTGTGCAGCGACAGGAACCCGACGCCTAACACAGGTACTGAAATATCAAATGTGTTTGTAGAAATCTTCTTTCTTCGGATCTTCTTAGAACGCAAATCTAAATGGGTCACTGGTGCAGGGAAGCAAGGGGAGTATTATGCCCCCATCACCTTGCCTAATGCCAAGGTGACTTCACTACTTTTCCTGGATAGCAAAAGAACAGACTCTAAAGAGTAATCTGTCCCTGCCCTTTATGACATTAACCCCTCGTTTCTCCAAAGCAATGGGTGAAGGGAGTGCAGGTGTCCATGGCTGAGCATAGAGTCCCTTCATCTTCTATTGCTGCCGCTGTTCAGGTCCTCACTTTATATGCCATTTGGTTTCAGGCAGAAGCTTCTAGGGTTAGTTGTCCCCTCGCTTGTCATCAGCTGGCAGTTATGGGGATTCACCCTGGTGACGGCTTAGCAACATCTGGGCTCAGTCTCAGTGCTCAATTGGACATTTTCAAGATACAGCCTGCACTGTAGGAAAGTGAAATTCAAAATCACACTTGAGAAAGTTCCAAAGTCTTGGCAGAGGTAACTCAGTCCAAAGCAACAGTCCAAGATACTTTAGAATAACTTGTCCTAGATAACTCAGGTATAGGTGAAAAAGGCTATACCAAGAAGAAAAGAACAAAAGACTGCCATTAACAAACATCCACTGAAATAATTTTTTTAACGTACACGTTCTTCAAACCCCAAAATGCATGGGAACTCCCAAAAAAATAAAAATGTGAAAAACTCAAAAATAAAAGTCAAATAAAATATCATCTAAGTTTAGGTAGAAAATACTCAGTACTGCAAAAACTAACTATTTACTGTGCACTGTATTTACATGTTAATTAAATGTCCAAGGGTTTGTTCTCTCACTCCTGCAAACAAACAAAAGGTTAATTACATATCCCACCCCCCATTCCAACATTTAGTGGACTGAAAAGAGAAAACAGTTCCTTTAATAACCAAGAATGCTAAACACAGTATAATCAAAATTGAAAGAATGAGATCATAAAAATTAAAAATAAAATACCACGTGGATTTTTTCTTTGGCTGTGAACTAATGTAACAAAGGATATCCATGACAATTACAGGGGTTTCACAAATAACATACAGTGACAAAAAAACAACATGTAGTACAAATAAGTCATCTATTTCTTTAGTCAACCCCCAGTATAACACAAGTCATCTCACACTAGTCAGTCTTTAATTCATTGTCTGTAATGTCACTCCCTCTTTTCCTTGTATGTTTCTCTCACATTTTTCCCACATACAGAATCATCTTACATCTGTTATGGTCTTTTGCCTTTTAAAACATCAAGGTCTAGCACCAAATGACAGCGGCCTGTCAGCTGGAAGGTATTACAAACCCTCAAGTGAGAAATGCATATTTACGCACCACCAAGACCAAACCCAATTCATCATACATCAGCCAGCGCATACTTCATAGTATGCTCACAGGAATATTTATTTTCTAAAAAAAACTCTAGAACAAAAACAAACATCATTAGACATCAAAAAATGGCAAAACTGTTCAAACATCAATTCTCAGGGATGTTCCACACATTTGATCTAAAATCTGTAATTAAAATTAGTCCATGAGGGAATCAGGGCATTGGGTGTAGTATGCTATGGTATTGGAGGAGTGTAAAGGGAGGTTACAGTAGGGGCTTTGCATGCCTCCATCAGTTGTCCCACCTCTATCTTTCCAACTCACTATCTCATTTGTCGCCACCCTCCTGGGCCTGGCGATTTGCAATTTACTTTTACTCCTAAGATCTTGCCATCTCCTCAACAGGGTCACTTATAGAGATCCCATCTATTTCCTGGAATGGAACTCCACTAGCTATCAGGTCACAAAACAGCTCCTTCCTACTCTTTCTAATTTGGGTATCATCCTCTTTTCTTTCTTGATCTACTCTCTCTACTGTACTATTTTTTGACACTTTTGCTTTCTCTAGAGCAGATAACTGTGAGATTAAATTGCATGCTGTGTAGACAGTATTGGAATTTCCCATAAGCGCACTGAACATAGTGAACAATGGGGCTTTGTATGATGCTGGGGCACCTTCTATGAACTTATTCTTCATCATTACTGTCAATATTGCAGCATCTGGTTCCTTCCAATCCTAAACAACAGCAAAGTTGATCATTCAAATCTGGCAAATGATTGCAAATTATACCACCTATACATGCGATTTCTCTCAATCTTTGAACTCAGTCTGCCAGAGACTCCCATCACATTTGTTAGTTTAATTCAATAGGAGAGTCATACACTTGTGCCACAGAATCCCTCACCAAATGCAACAAAGAGAAATTCTCTGCAGTGTCCCTTGCACCTCTCATTTTTAGACGTACCATAGGATCAATACAAATACTACCAATGCCTATGCCCTTGAGATGGTTTAAAATTATTTTATCAGCTCCATGATCCCATAATCTGAGAATCCATGCTAACAAATGTTCTCCTACTTGCTTCCTGTACCTGGTAGCTAACTCTGTTAGCTCTCTTGCTGTATAACTCCTAGATTCCTCTGTCATTGTGGCTTCTGTTCCAACAGCTGCATTTCCTGCATATTTCCTATCTCCACACTGTGTGACTTCCCTCTTAGTTTTTGTTATTAATATTGGTCTGGCATGCCTTTCTTCCTCATTTGTCTCACTGTCAGAGCCATCCCATTCCAGCAAATCTTACCATTTCTCATGTGCAATCATAATCCTAATCTGTGCAGTACGAATATCTGACATTGGCTGCTGTATCCTCCTGCGCTTATTCTTATTCACATTTTTTATGACATATGCTTCAAAATTACTTTGCATATTGTCATGCTGTTTTATTTGGTCTTTCAAGGCTGATTGCAAGCTAATCCTCTGCTCCATAGCTGTATGCAGCTCTAAACGCAAGTTATCAATCTCCTCCTGCAAACTTTCAAGTGCCTAAATGCATGCCCATCCAATGCCTGCAGCTGATTTCTGCTCCTTTTCATCATACCGTGAGAGATCAAATTTGGGAGCTACATCCTGGGGATTTGATAAGCACTGTCCCTCCATATACTTATTACATTCCTGTGCCATTGGAGACCACTTTCCTGATAACCCCCATTCTGGCAAGGATCTGACACTGCTGCTCTCAACAGCTTTCCTTTTCTTAACAAACATATTCAGTTTTTCAAACAATTTTATTCAAAACAATCCCACTTCTGATACCACTTTATTTTGTAACAGATTCAAAGGATTGTGATGAATAAGAAAATGCTCACACAAGAATTGAATAAACTAAATTGGATTTACTTAAATTATAAGATTAAATAACAAACTGTTATACATATGAATTAGAAACAAGCATTACATACATTACATTATTAAGGGAGAAAGTCCTTCAATCTGTGTTCATCTCTCTCTCTCATCTCTGTCTGTCTCTGTCACATCTCCAATCTCTGCTTACTCCCCCACTCCAGTGTTAAGTCCCCTTTTTATATGTAAAAAAAGTCTACATTGAAACCTCTTGAGATGCTTTGATCTCCCAAGGTATGTGTACTTGAGACTGAAACTGCCTCCAATTAGGATAAACAACTCCTGAGAAAGGTCTAATTAGTATACTTTCCTCTTTGAATGTCAAAGGTCCTTTGTTTAGAAGATAAGTGGTAAGGTAATAAAAACCAGTTATTTGCCCTACTTGGACAATTTGCTGGTTGAACCAGTTTCAATGACCTTACTTTCAGGGAGGTTAGCTGAAGGATATATATATATATATACATACATATATATATATATATATATATAAAACTGAAAATAATTAATTGGAGTGTTGGAACCATTAAAAATAACTCGTACTATACATTGCTCCTGTTAAATTGTCACGTAAGATTATCTATACCCAGATTGCGGCAGTCGCACAGCTGCTAGACAAATATTAGGTATTTTATGTGGAAAATAGCAGAGAGCTGCAGCATGTACTTGCCATGAGGAGTACACTTGCCTGCCTGCCTTTCACCCTCCCTCCTATTAAATCTCTCCCCACTTAAAGGGAATCTGTGACCTATTTTTTGGTATATAAGATGCGGCCACTGCCATCATGGGCTTATCTACAGCATTCTGTAATTCTGTAGATAAGCCCCCGATGTAACCTGAAAGAGAAGAAAACCGAGTTAGATTATAGTCACCCAGGGGCGGTCTGGATCGGGTCCAGAGGGTGTCGCGGTGAGGTCCAGCGCCTCCCATCTTGTAGCGATGACGTCCTCTTCTTTGCTTCCCGGCGCGACTATGGCACAGGCGCACTGCTCTGCCCTCTTGAGGGCAGAGCAGAGTACTGTTGTGCTCAGGCGCCAGACAAATAGTGCCAAATGTATTCGCTCATCACTATTAATGATGCCAGTGTGCTCTGCGGCTATGGGCCTCAGGACATGTGAGAGGTCATTTGTTTTTTTGAATAGCAGTGCAGCACTGTAGAGACACAATGGGGGCATTGAAGGGGTTGTCCAATGCTTGACACAAAAATCTGCAGTCACTCAACAGTGGGGAAAATAAGTTTGAAAAATTTGATATACTGCTGATTTTGCAAGATTTCCCACCTAAAAAAAATGGAGAGGTCGGTTATTTTTATTGCAGATACACTTCAACTGTGAGAGACAGAATCTAAAAGTAAAGAACAGAAAATCACATTGTAGGATAATTAAATTGCATTTTATTGCATGAAATAAGCATTCAATCAATCAATCACACTCCAACCTCTACACTATGACGAAGACCAAATAGATGTCTAAGGACACCAGGGACAAAATTGTAGACCTGAACAAGGTTGGAATGGGCTACATGACAAAAGGCAAGCAGTTTAGTGGGAAGGCAACTGTTGGCACAATTATTAGAAAATGAAAGAAACACAAGATAACTGTCAATCTTCCTTGGACCGGGGTCCATGCAAGATATTGCCTCGTGCGGTAGGAATGATTCTGAAAAAGGTCAGGAATCAGCCCAGAACTACACTGGAGGACCTGGTCGGTGACCTGAAGAGAGCTGAAACTACAGTATCAAACATTACCATTAGTAACACATTACACCATAGGGGATTGAAATCCTGCAGGGCACGCACATGTCCAGGCCTTTTTGAAGATCGCCATGATCCAGAGGAGGCATGGGAGAAGGTCATGTGGTCAGACAAGACCAAAATAAAGCTTTTTGATATCAACTCCAGTCACCATGTTTGGAGGAAGAAGAAGGATAAGTACAACCTCAAGAACACCATCTCAACTGTGCTGGACCTTTACCTACATATGTTTCCTGTCAAGCAGTCCCTTGGAGTCCACGCTTCCACATGCCTTATACAGGGTGAGCTGGACTTTTACTTTTTTTCTACATCAAATTGTTAGGCCTAATAATGGGGTACAGCGAGGAGGCCCAATTAGCTAATCCAAATTGTTTGTGATAAAACTGTGCTTCAGTGACAAATCAGAAAGCCAGATTGTCACTTAAAAATCGTTAGGTTTAACAGTGTTGTTCAGACACACTGTCTATCTATAAGAAAATAGATAGTGATTGTTCATTTAGGGACAGGTGACTGACAGCTGTGGGTTAAGGTTGTGAAACAGCAGTTTACAAGAGGTGAAGGCTACGTACAACATGAATCGGAAAAAGTGAGTATGTGGTGGAAAGGGGAATAGGCTTGGTGTTTGATGTGCATGTGGGTTAGGTGTTAATGTGAATGAAAGCTCAACTGAACAAACACCATATCTTCCTATCTAAAGGCTACTGACATCTGTTTTTGGATTGGCAACTCAACTCCCTTCCCTTTCCTTGTAGATGAGGCTCAGAAAGAGCATGTGCTCCAGTGGATGGCAAGTGCTGCATCAAGTGGACTCTCCTCCTCCTCCAACTTAACATCACACACAGTATAATTCTCAGATGTGGCACCCAAGTCACCCTTGTTTTCCCTCGCATCAAAAAATTAAAAATGCCCAACTTACTATGGAGAACTACAGATGGGTCATTATGCATTGTTCTTCACATATTCTATTCTATCAAAGGTATGAGTGGAGAAAAAAGGCACAGAATTTCAAGAAAAGAACATCTCACCAACCATTAAGCATGGGGGTGGATCAATCATGCTTTGGGGTTGTGGTGCATCTAATGCCACGGCAAACATTTCATCAGTAGAGGAAAGAAGAGATTCAATGAAATTTCAACAAATTCTTGATGCAAACATAACACCATCTATAAAAAAAGCTGAATTTGAAAAGAGGATGGCTTCTACAAAGAGATAATGATTTTAAGCACATGTCAAAATCCGCAATAGACTACATGAAAAGTCGCAAGTCGAAGGTTTTATAATGGCCCTCATAGTCCACTGAACTGAACATTATTGAAAATCTGTGGCTAGACCTCAAAATAGCAGTGCATACAAGTCAACCCTGGAATCTTACAGATCTGAATGTTCCAAGGAAGAATGAATGAAAATCCCTCAAACAAACATTGAAAGAGGAACCTGTGCTTACAACTGTACTAACAACTAAAAATAAACCATTGAAAAATGGTCTAGTAGAAACACCACTAATAGCTGGAAAATATCAAAGTTAAAACAGTGAAAACTAAATAAAACACATAAGGGGTACAGCAATACCGAGTAATCGCTGATAATAAGCCAAACCTGCTCACCTTAGTCAACCAATAGCATACAGTGAACCGCTTGTGGGTTTTTAGGTATACTCTTGCTATGTGGCCGACAAATTACGCACAGGCCCAGCCCTATGGCATCGATTTATTGATGACATTCTTTTTGTATGGAATGGCTCACAATCGGATTTGAACAAATTTATTACTGGTCTAAATGCTAACACCTTTGGTTTAGAATTTACCCTCACTATAAGCACTAATAATATTAATTTTTTAGACCTCTATATTTTTGTGGATTTCAATCGTCTACTTACTAAATGTTTTTGGAAAGCAGTTGACTCAAATAGCTTTACCCACATAACAAGCTGCCACCTACCAGTGTGGCTGACGAACATTCCCAAAAGTCAATAAACAAGGGTTAGGCGCAACTGCTCAAAAATTGAAGACTTTAACAGGGAAGCTGGGCAACTAACTCAGCAATTCCTTGAAAAAGGTTATAACAGATCTTTATTGGAGAAAGCAAAAAGTGAAATGGAATCATCATCCAGAAGTCCCCTAATCCATAAACCAATAGTATCCGATATGATGCCCACTAATCTTTAGGAACAGATTAAGCAATTGGCATTTGTCTCACAATATCATGCGGGCTATAAACAATTTATATGGATCATTCAGAAACACTGGCCGATTCAACGAGGATACAAAGTAATTGTTGAGCATCTTCCTACTCACCCAAGAATTGTGTACAGGCGAGCTCAGTCATTAGGTAATCTCATTTCCCCTACCACCAAAATGATTAGTGATTTGTCAACCCAGTGTTTGAGACCACCAAGTGAGATAGAAGTAGGCTTCAAACCCGCCAGCTCTTATTTTTTGACTCTAATGGGTCTAAAACCTTCACCATTAGAGACCATATTACGTGTTTCAGTACAGGAGTTATTTATTTTATTAAATGTCCATGTAATAATCTATATATTGGTTGCACTAATCGCCGCCTTAGGGAACGCCTTAAAGAACACCTCAAAAATATACAAAAGGGCTTTATGGGGCACCCCCTATCGCACCACTTTAGTAAGAAACATAATCGATCCCCTAAAGAAGTAAATTTTTTGTGGTATCCAAAAGGTATGACCGAATCCACGAGGGGGCAACTTTATTGACAAAATGTCTCGTACCGAATCCCAATGGATTTTTACTTTGGACTGCATAGCCCCTAAAGGTCTCAGTTATGATCTGGAATTGCACGCTTGCGTGATTATTTAAAATCAGGGTATTACCCTCCCCCTCCTTTTTTCCCCCTTTTCTCTCCTTTTTATTCTGAGTGTAATGTCGGATTCCTCACACATTTTCACAGAAACGCACTCATATATGCACGTGCATGTGTAATCAGTGTAAATGTGCTTATCAATCGACCCCCATCCCACCATGTATCCGTGATTATTGGTCCGTCACATATTTCTGGCCTAGTAAGCACTGGTCCATGGATGGTAATTGTGTGTTATCGGATTTTATTTATTATTTATTATTTTTTATTGTATTTTCTTCTAATCTATGGGGTTAGTATACAATTTACATCTCTCCATTCCATCATTCCTACTAATGTATCCCCATCATTATGATTTTTACATAGTTGTAGAGTAGGATCTCCCTCGAGTGGAATCATGCACACATCATTATAATCGCATTGATTTTAACATTTTAATGAGCTTTTAATAGTGGTATTTTAATATTGATAGTAATAAAGTTTTGGTTTTTATTGTATTTTCTTATATATGCATTTTTGCTCAATATAATATATCTATTCCTAGTATTTGTCATCCAAGTCTCTGGCACCCAATCAAAAGCTTTTTACTTATTTGGTCAATAATCCCTTCGCCCCCTTCTTTTCTCATTTATAAAGACTTAGAGACTGCTGATTTGTTGGTCTGGTTAGCAGTAGGCGCTATTATGGGACATATATCTCATTTGCCTGGCTTAATGCTGGTTTATACAGTTGCGGGATCTATATGTGGGAGTAGGCTGAGCGTGCGCATATATATTCATAAAGTGGGGCAAAGGCAGTGACCCTGATGAAGAGGGACGTTGTCTCTCAAAACGTGTCGGTTGTCTTTTCACCCTCCATGCTCTCCGTTGCGGCAGTGACATCACTAGCTTCACGCACGCTATCACCCCCTTCCTCCCTCTTCCCGCCTGGTAACCAGGGACGCTACTGGCCGGAACTTCCCTGACTCTGCCTATCCGAACGCCCACACCTGTCTCTGCCTCCCGGGGTGTCCATACACCTTGTGGCACCACCAGGCAGAAGCAGCTCCACAGCGATTATCAACCTGTATCCACAAAGGGTAAGAGACAACTCCTAGCAAGAGTATTACCTAAAAACCCTCAAGTGGTTCACTGTATGCTATTGGTTGACTAAAGCAAGCAGGTTTGGCTCATTATAAGCGATTACTGGGTATTCTGTATCCCTTGTGTTTTATTTAGTTTTCACTGTTTTAACTTTGGTATTTTCCAGATATTAGCAGTGTTTCTACTAGACCATTTTTCAATTATTTATTTTTAGTTATTAGTACAGTGGTAAGCGCAGGTTCCTTCTTTGCATTTTACTAGTCTTAACAAACCAAGCACAAAGTTTGTTTTGGCACCCGCTGCTACAACTTTACCAAGGTGAGTGCCGGTGTATATTTATATTTTTAATTTTTTTAAACATTGAAAGAGACTTGGCTGGCTACAAAAAGCATTTACAGAGAGTACGGAAAGTATTCAGAACCCTTTAAATTTTTCACTCTTTGTTTCATTGCAGCCATTTGGTAAATTTAAAAAAAAGTTTATTTTTTTCTCAAATTATTTTTTCACAAATTATTAAACAACATGTATGTAAGTACCTGGATAAGAATGAAGTGATTAAACAGAGTCAGCATGGGTTTGTAACTAATAAATCATGTCAGACTAACTTAATTTCCTTATATGACAGAATCACTGACTGGATGGATCAGGAAATGCTGTAGGTATATCTTGACTTCAGCAAGGCATTTGGCAAAGTATCTCACACAATCCTTATTGAAAAAATGGCTAAGTATGGAATGGACAAGGCAACTGTTAGGTGGATTCATAACTGGTTTAGTGATCGGACCCAAAGAGTGGTCGTAAATGGCTGCACATCCAGTTGGAAGAATGTCTCAAGTGGGGTACCACAGGGCTCTGTCCTGGGCCCTGTATTGTTCAACATCTTTATCGACGATTTAGATGAAGGAATTGAGGGTAAACTGATTAAATTTGCTGATGACACAAAGCTTGGAGGGATAGCTAATACTAGAGAAGAGAGAGAGGATTCAAAAAGATATAAATAAACAGGAGCAGTGGGCAGCAACTAACAAAATGGTTTTTAACAGGGAAAAATGCAAAGTACTACATCTGGGCAATAAAAATGAAAAAAGCATATACAGAATGGGAGGAATAGGGCTATGCAACAGCACATGTGAAAAAGACTTGGGTATACTAATTGATCACAGACTGAATATGAGTCAACAGTGTGATGCAGCAGCAAAAAAGGCAAATGCAATTCTAGGATGTATTAACAGAAGCATACAGTCTAGATCACGCGAAGTCATTATTGCCCTCTACTCATCTTTGGTCATACCTCATCTGGAATACTGTGTCCAGTTTTGGGCGCCACATTTTAAAAAAGACATCAATAAACTGGAGCAAGTACAGAAAAGAGCGACCAGAATGGTGACCGGTCTGCAAACCCTGTCTTATGAGGAAAGGTTGCAGGATTTGGGAATGTTTAGCTTGAAGAAGAGAAGACTGAGAGAAGACTTAATAGCTGTCTACAAATATCTCAAGGGCTGTCACATTGTAGAAGGATCATCTTTATTCTCATTTGCACAAGGAAAGACTAGAAGCAATGGGATGAAACTGAATGGGAGGAGACACAGATTAGATATTAGAAAAAACTTTTTGACAGTTAGAGTGATCAATGAGTGGATCAGGCTGCCACAAGAGGTGGTGAGTTCTCCTTCAATAGAAGTCTTCAAACAGAGGCTGGACAGACATCTGTCTGGGGTGATTTAGCGAATTCTGCTTTGAGCAGGGTGTTGGACCAGATGGCCCAGGAGGTCCCTTCCAACTCTACGATTCTATGATTCTATGATTCTCATTAATGTACTCTCTGCACCACATCTTGACAGAAAAAAAAATCTAGAAATTTTTGCAAATTTATTAAAAAAGAAAAACTGAAATATCACATGGTCATAAGTATTCAGACTTTTTGCTCAGTATTGAGTAGAAGCACCCTTTTGAGTTTGTACAGCCATGAGTTTTCTTGGGAATGATGCAACAAGTTTTTCACACCTGGATTTGGGGATCCTCTGCCATTCTTTATTGCGGATGCTCTCCAGTTCTGTCAGGTTGGATGGTGAATGTGGGTGGACAGCCATTTTCACGTCTCTCCAGAGATGCTCAATTGGGTTTAGGTCAGGGTTCTGGCTGGTCCAGTCAAGAATGATCACAGAGTTGTTCTGAAACCACTCCTTTGTTAATTTAGCTATGTGCTTAGGGTCATTGTCTTGTTGGAAAGTGAACCTTCGACCAAGTCTGAGGTCCAGAGCATTCTGGGAGAGGTTTTCATCCAGGATATCTCTGTACTTGGCCGCATTCATGTTTCCTTCAATTGCAACCAGCCGTCCTGTCCCTGCAGCTTAAAAACACCCCCATAGCATGATGACGCCGCCACCATGTTTCATTGTTGGGATTGTATTGGGCAGGTGATGAGCAATGCCTGGTTTTCTCCACACATACTGCTTAGAATTATCATCAAAAAGTTCTCTTTGTCTCATCAGACCAGAGAATCTTATTTCTCATATTCTGGGAGTCCTTCATGTGTTTTTTTTTTTAAACTCTATGCGGGCTTTCATATGTCTGGCACTGAGGAGAGGCTTCTGTCAAACCATTCAGCCATAAAGGACAAACTGGTGGCGGGCTGCAGTGATGGTTATTATTAATATTATTTTTTATTTATATAGCGCCATTAATTCCATGGTGCTGCACATGAGAAGGGGGTTTATATACAAAGTTATAGATATCGTTAACAGTAAACAAATTTACAATGACAGACTGGTACAGAGGGGAGAGGACCCTGTCCTTGCGGACTTACATTCTACGGGATAGTGGGAAGAGACAGAAAGTCGGGGGTGCAGCAGCTCTGGTGGTGATGATGCGGCAGCTCAGGCGGTGGTGAGGCGGCAGAATTGTTATTGCAGGCAGTAAGCTTTCCTGAAAAGATGGGTTTTCAGGTTCTGATTGAAGGATCCGAGGGTGGTGGATAATCGGACGTGTTGAAGCATGGAATTCCAGAGAATAGGGAATATTCGGGAGAAATCTTGGAGGCGGTTGTGTGAGGAATGAATAAGTGTGGAGGAGAGTAGGAGGTCTTGGGAGGATCGAAGATTACGTGAGGGAAGATATTGGGAGATTAGTTCAGAGATATAGGGAGGGGAAAGGTTGTGGATGGCTTTGTAGGTCAGTGTTAGTAGTTTTAACTGGATTCATTGGGGAATTGGGAGCCATTGGAGGGATTTGCAGAGGGGAGAGACAGGGGAGTAGCGAGGAGAGAGGTGGATTAGTCGGGCAACAGAATTGAGGACAAACTGGAGTGGTGCAAGAGAGTTAGTTGACTTTGAGGAACTTTTTCCCATCTCCCTACTGCATCTGTGGAGCTCAGCCACAGTGATTTTGGGGTTCTTCTTTACCTCTCTCACCAAGGCTCTTCTCTCACGATTGCTCAGTTTGACTGGACGGTCAGGTCTAGGAAGACTTCTGTTGGTCCCAAACTTCTTCCATTTAAGGATTATGGAGGCCACTGTGCTCTTAGGAACCTTGAGCACTGCAGAAATTCTTTTGTAACCTTGGCTAGATCTGTGCCTTGCCACAATTCTGTCTCGGAGCTCCTTGGCAAGTTCCTTTGACGTCATGATTCTCACTTGGTCTGACATGCACTGTGAGCTGTGAGGTCTTATGTAGACAGGTGTGTGCCTTTACAAATCAAGTCCTATCAGTTTAATTAAACACAGCTGGACTCCAATGAAGGAGTAGAACCATCTCAAGGAGGATCATAAGGAAATGGACAGCATGTGACTTAAATATGAGTGTCTGAGCAAAGGGTCTGAATATTTATGACTATGTGATATTTCAGTTTTTCTTTTTTAATAAACTAGCTTGGCCCGTGCAAAATTTTTGCACATTGGTCGTCGGGGGTGCAGGCAATTTTAAAAAAAGCAAGCTGGTCAAATATAAATGTATTTCATGAGCTGATGAACACAGACCGGTATTTATATATGTAGATTGGTAATACAATAAATTGTTTTGATAAGTAGAGGCCAAAAAATGTCTTCCGGTTGAGGTGCCACCTGCAGGTCATTGTGTCTTTCTGCAGGTTTATGAAAATGAATGTTTAAACTGTATTTAGTGATAAAATCGTGAATGTGTGGTTTGTTTGGCTGTTTTCTTGCTGAAGGGAGAAAATTTACCTTTCAAATGGTGTATCGTGTGTGTGGGGCGAAGTAATCAGCGAAAAAGCAGTGCATGTTTACAAATGTGTTGGTAGTGTGCTTTGGGTTACTGTGGTGCCACCTGCAGGTCATTTTTGCTTACTGCAGGTTTACGAAAATTAATGTTTAAACTGTATTTTGTGATCAAATCGTGGATGTGTGGTTTGTTTGGCTATTTTCTTGCTGAAGGGGGAAAGTTTACCTTTCAAATGGTGTATCATTTGTGTGTGTGGGTGCAGTATGAACGGGGATACAAAGGAATCGCAGAAAAACAATGTTTAGAAATAATAGAATAGATTTGCAAAAAATTCTACATTTCTGTTTTTTTTTCAGTCAAGATGGAGTGCAGAGTGTATATTAATGAGAAAAAAAATGAACTTTTTTGAATTTACCAAATGGCTGCAATGAAATGAAGAGTGAAAAATGTAAAGGGGTCTGAATACTTTCTGTACCCACTGTACAAGCTGTGATACTTTTAAAAGAGGGTGCTACTAGGTACTAACTATGCAGGGAGCCTAAACTTTTGCACCTGCCGATTTTCCTTTTATAATTTTTAAAATGTAAAGGTTTAAAATTTGTGTATTTTTTGCCTAAAATACAAACACAGTGTGTCATCTTTAACTTTAGGCCTTTTAGAGATCATTTCATCTTCAACTTGCTTAACTGTTCACAATAACAGTAATTTTAACCAGGGGTGCCCAAACATTTACCTGCCACTGTATGTACATGTACATATAAATACATTTGAGCTAATGGACCTGTTCTTATACCAAATTTTATTCGGATCCATGTGATTATGTGTCTGTTAGCATCACAGTTCACAATTGTCTAATATGGAAGCTTTGGGAATAGAAATTAAGTTGAGCATAAAAAATTAATATTTGGACATTTTCTTTTTAACTGCCTGTATATCCTTTTGAAATGAAAACTTTTGATCTGTAACACTATTTGGAGTCACATGCCTAATGAAACTTTCTCTGTCATGCACCAATGGATCAACTGTTGCCAGCCGAATTTAATTACAAGTTCCATTATTTTTTATTTGATGCGCCTGAACAGTCAGTAAAGATGGTGGATTAAATCACATTTCTAGTAGGGTCATAGCTGGTAATTAGTACTTCTAAATAACAGGGGAGAACCATAAAGATCAGTGCACCATTGAGATTTGAATGTATTGTATTATTTACTCTTTTCATAAGATTCCAAACAGATGACATTAACTCTTAACACACCAAGCCGCATCATATATAAAATATTTTATTTTAAGCCTAATAAATATTGCAACATCTTACAAATTCAGATGGGTGAAAAAAATAAAAGCCATGAAACGTGTTAACTTGTTTGTGTTAGGAGGGCACAAATAAAATGCTTTTGGCTTGCACACAAAGACTCTTTCCAAATAAGCGATTAGCATAGCAATGTGCTGTACTGTCATCAATTAAATTAGATTGCTCCATAAATGTCTTTTTCAATATCAAATTACATTTAAGTAGATTTGTAGCAATGAGATTGACAAGTTTAAAATATATTTTATTTAGTTCTAACAGTCATAAACGTTATAATGAATCTAGTTATTTAATCTCAGTTATTAGGAAACTGATAGGACAATCTGTCTCAAAGACAGGGAATGCTGAAGAGTTTGTTGTCTGCCATAGTTCAGGTTTAGCATATCATAGATTAGATTAGTTGGGACAGGCTGATGTAGATAGATGCAAGGTAGATATTGGGAACAACAGCATAAAAAGTAGATAGGCGTAACCAAAGCCTACTCCATGCTTTATAGATTTATTGCAACGACAGATGTGCCAATTACTTGAGTTTCCCCCAAAATTTGATTCATGATGAATAAATTAACCTGAATCTCCATTCTGGAAACCTTGTAATTGCTTGAAAAATACACATGGGTGAGAAGAGAGAACCTGCTGACCATAAGAGCTTAAGGTACTGTCACATTAGCAATGCACCAGCGATCCCGACCAGCGATATGACGCGGTCAGGAACGCTGGTGCATCGCTAAGTGGTCGCTAGTGAGCTGCCACACAGGCAGATCTCACCAGCGACATAGCAGCGGTTGGGGTCGTTACTTACCTGTCAGACGAGGCGATCCTGATGTCCTCCCGCCCGCGTCCACGCGTCGCTTGTCGGCGCCACAGGAAGCCCAGCAGGAAGCTGATGACGAGAAACGGTCTAGGACGTTCTCGCGCGATCAGCGATAATCAGCGGGGGAGCCAGTCGGAGGGAAGTATCACACATAGCGATATCGCTAGCAATATCCCTATAACGTCACAAAACCAGGAGGCGCGCAACTCCTGGATACCCGACGTTTACCTTGGAAACCAGCATGTACGCCAGTTTCCAAGGTAAACAGCGGGTATCCAGGAGCCGTAGCTCCTGGATACCCGACGTTTACATTAGCAACCAGCGTTCAGCGTCGCTGATCGCTGGTCTCTCGCTGCCACACGCAGCAATGCGTGCTGGCCAGCGGCAGGCCAGCGATAAAAAAACGGCCCAGGCCGCTCGAGCACGATCAGCGATAACCGGCAAGGGGGCCGGTTGCTGATCCCCGTCACACACAGCGATCTCGCTGGTGAGATCGCTGATGTGTCACAAAATCAGCGATCTCGCTAGCGAGATCGCTTAGTGTGATGGGGTCTTTAGAGAGAGAGAGGACCCTGCTGATTATAAAACCTTACCCTCTACAGAAAAGAGAAACTTACTCAGTAACTCAAGAGATTGAAAACGACTTTCACGCACGAACTGTGCTCTGCTAGGAGCCACTCATCTGCGATGGTCCAGGTACTGACCACCACCGTACAAGGTATGATAATACAGTAGATGTCATAGCTGCAGGACACTATGGAGAAGCCCACATACAGTAGCAATGCAAAATGATGAGCCTGTTTTCTGATCTTTCAGCTGGGTGGGAAATGGAGCTAGACAAGTTTTTTTTTGCAAATTGCAAATCAAATTTCAAAATGTTTAAATTTGCATGAAACTGCGAATTTCAGAAAATTCCTCTTGAACTCGATCCTCTGCTGATCAATGTGCTCATCTTTTAATTGCAACCCTCTAGAGTTACTTACAATACAGGACTCCAATTTGAATTAGATGTCTAATTGCTTTACTTGCTAAATATTCTTGCCAATTCTAAGATATATCTGTTTAGAGGAAAGCTAAGTGACAACAAATATGTCCGGCCAGTAAAAGCTACCGTATGTTCCACTTCACAATTACTATTATTATTATGTCTTTAAGGCAGCATTAGTGATGGACTTGATTAAAAATGTCCTGATTTGCTATCATTTTGTGTCTACAACTTCTAATCAAGTCTTTTTGTCTCCATGGTAACCGACTTCAAACAAAGCCTGTGTAGACTGAACCTATAGTCATATTCACTTTCTTTTGGTCCCATTTCTTGCTGATGTAACAAATGCATTGAAGTAAAAATTATGAATGAAATAGTGTAGCTATGTCATTAAATTCAAATGGGAGATGTATTACAGCATACATATATCCTTAGATATGCCATTTTAGACTGGAAAAAACAAAGACAAATGTAAAAAAGTGAAAATCAATTATATATGTTGATTATCCAGTGGTTTCAAACTCTGCTGGGTATATGTGCCGCACATAGAACACAAATGAATTTGAGGTGCCGCATTCTTTGCAGGACAAAGTTACATTTTTAGTGATTTAATTTTTTTTAAACATTTTGGCTTGTTCATTTTTGGCTCATCTTTCATCGTTTTTAAGAAATCTCAATATGGAAGAAGCCAGGAGCCATTTGGTGAGCTGCATTTCTTGCTACATGTTCAGAGACTTACCAGTGGAAAAGCCAAACTTCACATGCCACAAATGAAAGCTTGTGTCCCTGTTGGAGGAAAAGTTGCAAAATCTCGAAGAGAGGTTAGCTACGTTGAAGATCATTAAAGAAGGTGAAGAGTTCTTAGACAGAGCAGAATTATCTCTTCATGTTACCGAAAGAGAAGAAATTCGAAGTGCACCTGAAGAAACAGAGGAATGGAAACATGTGACCCAGAGAAGCAAGAGGATCAGGAGGCAGTCAGCACCCATACTTCTCAGGAACCAGTACCAGGCTCTCACGCAGGAAAACGATGAAGATATACATCAGGATAAGACTTTGCCCACAAACAGCAACCTTGTACGCCTTCAGAGTCCTCCTGGATGGAGAAAGAAAAACGTTGTGAAGAAGAAACGAAGAGTGGTGGTCATGGGGGATTCCCTGTTGAGAGGAACAGAGGCCGCTATCTGCAGACCGGATATAACTTCAAGAGAAATGTGCTGTCTTCCAGGTGCAAAAATTAAAGATGTGTCTGACAGGATATCAGGACTCTTCAGACCTACAGATGACTACCCATTCCTGCTACTACACGTGGGGACAAATTACATCGCAAGAAACGACCTGGAAACCATCTGCAGAGACTTTGAAGACTTAGGCAAGAAAGTGAAAGAACTGGGAGCGCAGGTGGTCTTCTCTTCCATCCTCCCAGTGGATGGCCATGGAACAAGGAGGTGGAATAAGATTCTGCAGGTGAACAACTGGCTACGTCGATGGTGCCGTCAGCAACGATTTGGATTTATGGATCACGGATTGAATTACCTTTACGATGGACTACTTGCTAGAGATGGGGTGCACCTTACGAAGACTGGAAAACATGTATTTGGAAGTCGCCTTGCTACACTTGTAAGGAGAGCTTTAAACTAGAACAGCATGGGAAGGGAAGCAAAAGACCAGAAAAAGCCAAACACCTGACAAATGCTATTGAGAACTCTGCTATTAGAAGTGGAAAGGAAGAACAAAGACAAAAGAATCTAATTAATAAAAATATTGGAGAAAGAGAAACCAATCACAAACTAAAATGTCTCTATACTAATGCACAAAGCATGGGCAACAAACAAGGAGAATTGGAACTACTAACACAGGAAAAGAAATATGATGTAATTGGAATCACTGAAACTTGGTGGGACAATACACATGACTGGAATACAAGACTAAAAGGATACAACTTATTTGCAAGAAACAGACTTGATAAACGAGGAGGAGGTGTCGCATTGCATGTTAGAAACGCGTATATCTGCACAGAGATTGAAGCTTCAGAGACTGGGAGTTCTGTGGAAACTGTTTGGGTAAGAATACAAGGACAGAACAATGGAAAGGACACCATTGTAGGCATTTACTACAGGCTGCCTGTGCAAGCTGAAGCTATGGATGAACTCTTTATGCATCAAATGGCCAAGTTCTCCAAAAAATATGACATAGTTGTCATGGGAGATTTCAACTATCCAGACATTTGTTGGGAATCTCTCTCAGGCAAAACTAACAGGTCAGGGAAATTCTTATCCTCTCTTGCTGACAACTTTATCTTCCAAAAGGTAGGGGAGAAAACAAGGGGAACTGCTACCTTGGATCTAATCCTTATAAACAGGGAGGAAATGGTTGAGGAGGTAAAAGTGGCTGGGACCCTAGGAGGTAGCGACCATGCTATTTTAGAATTTTGGATAACTAGAGGAGGAAGACCTGTGAAGACTCAGACGTCAAGGTTAGATTTCAGAAAGGCAGATTTTAAGGGATTCAGAAAGAGAATTGGAGGGATCCAATGGCTGGATATCCATAAAGACAAAAATGTCCAGGAAGGATGGGAAATCTTGAAAAATGAAATTCTCAAAGCACAATTGTTAACAATTCCGAAAAGAGGGAAGAATAGGAAGCATTTAAGAAAGCCAGGATGGATGAACACAGAACTTAAGCACATGCTAAAAAGGAAGAAAAAAATGTTTATAAAATGGAAAGAGGGAGGCATATCTAAAGAAGAATATAATGCTGTCTGCAGAACCTGCAAGGCACAAATCAGATTATCTAAAGCTGACAATGAATTGAGGCTTGCAAGAGATGTCAAAAGCAATAATAAAGGATTTTGGGGATATGTCAAAAGTAAAAGAAAAGTCAAAGATGCTATAGGATTTTTACAAGATGAAAATGATGAAATGGTAAGACAGGATGTTGAGAAGGCCGAACTTTTAAATTCCTATTTTGCATCTGTTTTCTCTCAGAAAGGAAATGTAACATCAACTGTTCTTCACTGTGCTATTAAGGGAATAGAAGAATCCAGGATATCTATAAACAGAAATATAGTGAGGAAACACTTAGCTAACCTAAATGAATTCAAGTCTCCAGGTCCAGATAAATTACACCCCAGAGTACTGAAGGAGATAGCAGAAGAAATTTTTGAACCCCTCTGCATAATCTTTGAAAATTCTTGGAGAACAGGAGAAGTCCCAGAAGACTGGAGAAGAGCAAATGTTGTTCCTATCTTCAAAAAGGGGAAGAAGATGGACCCAGGCAACTATAGGCCAGTGAGTCTGACTTCTATACCAGGAAAGATCTTTGAACAAATTATTAAACAACATGTATGTCAGTACCTGGATAAGAATGAAGTGATTAAACAGAGTCAGCATGGGTTTGTAACTAATAAGTCATGTCAGACTAACTTAATTTCCTTCTATGACGGAATGACTGATTGGGTGGATCAAGGAAATGCTGTAGATATAGTATATCTTGACTTCAGCAAAGCATTTGACAAAGTATCTCATACAATCCTTATTGAAAAAATGACTAAGTATGGAATGGACAAGGCAACTGTTAGGTGGATTCATAACTGGCTTAGTGATCGGACCCAAAGAGTGGTCGCAAATGGCTGCACATCCAGCTGGAAGAATATCTCATGTGGGGTACCACAGGGCTCTGTCCTGGGCCCTGTATTGTTCAACATCTTTATCAACGATTTAGATGAAGGAATTGAGGGTAAACTGATTAAATTTGCTGATGACACAAAGCTAGGAGGGATAGCTAATACTAGAGAAGAGAGAGAGAGGATTGAAAAAGATATAAATAAACTGGAGAAGTGGGCAGCAACTAACAGAATGGTTTTTAACAGGGAAAAATGCAAAGTACTGCATCTGGGCAATAAAAATGAAAAAAGCATATACAGAATGGGAGGAATAGGGCTAAGCAACAGCACATGTGAAAAAACTTGGGTATACTAATAGATCACAGACTGAATATGAGTCAACAGTGTGATGCAGCAGCAAAAAAGGCAAATGCAATTCTAGGATGTATTAACAGAAGCATACAGTCTAGATCACGTGAAGTCATTATTGCCCTCTACTCCTCTTTGGTCAGACCTCATCTGGAATATTGTGTCCGGTTTTGAGCACCACATCTTAAAAAAGACATCAACAAACTGAAGCAAGTTCAGAAAAGAGCGACCAGAATGGTGACCGGTCTGCAAACCCTGTCTTATGAGGAAAGGTTGCAGGATTTGGGAATGTTTAGTTTGCAAAAGAGAAGACTGAGAGGAGACTTAATAGCTGTCTACAAATATCTAAAGGGCTGTCACATTGTAGAAGGATCAACTTTATTCTCATTTGCACAAGGAAAGATAAGAAGCAATGGGATGAAACTGATTGGGAGGAGACACAGATTAGATATTAGAAAAAACTTTTTGACAGTTAGAGTGATCAATGAGTGGAACAAGCTGCCACGGGAAGCGGTGAGTTCTCCTTCAATGGATGTCTTCAAACAGAGGCTGGACAGACATCTGACTGGGATGATTTAACGAATCCTGCTTTGAGCAGGGTGTTGGACCAGGTGGCCCAGGAGGTCCCTTCCAACTCTGCGATTCTATGGTTCTATGATTTTATTTTTATAAATGGCATTCATCGTATGGTTTCTGGTACAGTTTTATAGCTTGGGTAGCTATGGATGTGGCGATAAAAAAGGGTACCTTTTTTGTTTTCTTTAGTTTATATATAAAACAGCATTTTTAGTGGCAAAATATTTTCTCATGCTTTATTTTTAATTTTTTTTTTTTTTTTTTTTACATTGTTGTTTCTTTTCCCCCAATTGGCCACATACAGTAATATTAGCATCATATAGTAATTCTGGAAAAATATTTTGCAGCAACATGCCCCATCCTGGTCCCCATCTTGTAGTAATGCCCCATTTTGGTCCCCTTCTTGTAGTAACACCTCATCCTGGTCCCCATCTTGTAGTAATGACCCATCCTGGTCCCCTTCTTGTTGTAATACCCCATCCTGGTCACCATCTTGTACTAATGCCATATCCTGGTCCATATCTTGTGGTAATTTCCCATCCTGGTCCCCTTCTTATAATAATCCATGCAAAGAGAAGAGGTCGCACTCATCGAGATGGAAGTTTCACTGGTTTATTGACATATCATGAACATGTCAAGTCGGGGGAGTGACATAAGGAGTGCAAGAAAGGCTGACAACGGCCGTTTCACGCTACTCGAGCGCTTCAACGGGTCAAACAGTGGGGGGAAGTGCCGGGTTCATATGGAAATCACATCACTCCGTACCTCCTCCCTCCACAGCTGCTGTCTTAGTGAAATTAGTGAATTAAAAACATGCTGAGATGCATTACAACATACAAAAGTATAAATACAACTTACTGCACAAGCAGAAAAATGGTTACATCGAGGGATAAATTACAATGCATATTCATATATCGAAGACTACTGTTATTTTCATGTGTCGAAAACTACTATTTTTTTCCTTTTTCTTATGGAAAACATCTACAATCATATGTATCCAGAGACCAAACTGTCTCACTATTATTGTATCGAACTATTAATATACTCACAGAGAAAAAAAAAAAAAAAATTTCAAAAAAATTCTTTAAAAAAAAATTCTTATCCTGAAATGAAAAATGTAAATTGTGTACAACTTGATATCTGTTTTTTTAGGATTCTCATAAACTACTATATACCTACATAGCTGTATCTTATTATGGATAAACACAATAATGGACTATCAATGACAAATCTCATCAGATTTCGGAATAAATTCTTGGACTTTTGTGCGTTATCAGATAAATTCACCAATCCAGTATTTAGGAGAAAGATTAATCCATTTATTTCCCAACGCGTTTCGAAATGTGTACCATTTCTTCTTCCTGAAGAAGAAATGGTACACATTTCGAAACGCGTTGGGAATTAAATGGATTAATCTTTCTCCTAAATACTGGATTGGTGAATTTATCTGATAGCGCACAAAAGTCCAAGAATTTATTCCGAAATCTGATGTTTAAGCGGTCACAGAGTTGACCTTTGGGCGTGCAGCAAGCAGATTACTGATCCCACATGCCTGAACCTCTCCTAAAAAGGGTGAGTAAATTCTAATTTACTTCTCCAGCAATAACCCGGATAAAACCCTATTGCGCTTTTTTGTTCCTTTAATTTAGATACAATGACAAATCTCAATCATAGCGGACAAAAACCGCTGCACCGAAAACGCACAATGTATATGTGCACGTATACTATACAAACAAAAAAACAAGTCACTCAACGATTCAAATGCTACGAGAAAGAAAACCCACCAAATTCAAAAAGATGTCTTTGCCTCAAATATGTGGAAGTTCATCAAAGCTGCAATACGAGACTCCAGAAAAAAGGTACCAACCAGAAAAGCCGCATGTATACATATGTGACCTAGTTCTCCTATCAACTTCAAGGGAAATGAGGGAAAATATAAACTCCTTCATAAAAAAACAGCCATGTCTATTCTATCATTAAAACCCAGCGGACCTGTCGCCTGTGTATTCATAATCCACCTGGATTCTCGTTTTAATAAGATTTTATTTATACATTGTGCGTTTTCGGTGTAGCGGTTTTTGTCCGCTATGATTGAGATTTGTCATTGATAGTCCATTATTGTGTTTATCCATAATAAGATACAGCTATGTAGGTATATAGTAGTTTATGAGAATCCTAAAAAAACAGATATCAAGTTGTACACAATTTACATTTTTCATTTCAGGATAAGAATTTTTTTTTTTTTTTTTTTAAAGAATTTTTTTGAAAAAGTTTTTTTTGAGAGAATTTTTTTGAAATTTTTTTTTATTTTTTTTTCCTTTCTCTGTGAGTATATTAATAGTTCGATACAATAATAGTGAGACAGTTTGGTCTCTGGATACATATGATTGTAGATGTTTTCCATAAGAAAAAGGAAAAAAATAGTAGTTTTCGACATATGAAAATAACAGTAGTCTTCGATATATGAATATGCATTGTAATTTATCCCTCGATGTAACCATTTTTCTGCTTGTGCAGTAAGTTGTATTTATACTTTTGTATGTTGTAATGCATCTCAGCATGTTTTTAATTCACTAATGTCACTTAGACAGCAGCTGTGGAGGGAGGAGGTACGGAGTGATGTGATTTCCATTTGAACCCGGCACTTCCCCCCACTGTTTGACCCGTTGAAGCGCTCGAGTAGCGCGAAACGGCCGTTGTCAGCCTTTCTTGCACTCCTTATGTCACTCCCCCGACTTGACATGTTCATAATATGTCAATAAACCAGTGAAACTTCCATCTCGATGAGTGCGACCTCTTCTCTTTGCATGGATTCCCAGGATTGACTGTTTCCAGGTCTGGCACCTGAGATTCCCAGCTGCTGGGCTTCTGTATGCCGCACATCATTTGAAGTCACACGGTAACAGCGGTGCCGTCCGCTTTTTATCTTGAGTTTTGCTTCTTATAATAATGTCCCATCATAGTCCCCTTCTTAGGCTATGGTCATGCTATCAGTATTTGGTCAGTATATCACATCAGTATTTGTAAGTAGAGTTGAGCGACTTTGGTCAGATCGGGTTTCATGAAACAAAATTTGTTTCAAATGAAACTGGTCTGACTAGGGCAAAAAAAGTCGGAGTTTCGTCCGAAACCCAAACCCAATGCAAGTCAATGGGAAATAAAAGTCGGCATTGAGCGGATGACATTCATCCACTCAATGCCGACTTTTATTCCCCATTGACTTGCATTGGGGTCGGGTTTCGGACGAAACTCCTACTTTTTTTGCCCTAGTCGAACCAGTTTCATCTGAAACAAATTTTGTTTCATGAAACCCGATCTGACCAAAGTCGTTCAACTCTATTTGTAAGCCAAAACCAGGAGTGGGAGACACATACAGAAGTGGTGCCGTGTTTCTATTATACTTTTCCTCTGATTGTTCCTCACCTGGTTTTGGCTTACAAATACGGAGGTAAAACACTAACCAATTACTTATAGTAATGCCCTTCTAATAGTAATGCCCCAACTTATAGGAATGTCCCATCCTGGTCCCATTCTTATAGTAATACTAGCTGAAGAGCCCGGCATTGTCTGGGCATAGTAACCAACTGTGGTTAGTTATAACAAATTATAATGATTATATTGCACATAAAAATATTTCACATCATATATTCAACAATACAGATTTGCAATACAAATTAACGAAACAATTACCCACGTATTGATAGTATTTTATTTTCAACTCATTGAAGATTTTTGATTTTTCCTTTCGGTGCAAAGATGAACAGATTATTGGCAGTTCCAACTCTTGAGCAGACCACGTAAAGTTGACTATGAGAAAAGCATGGAGATTGCAAATCGATCCCTACTACTTTCAAGGACTGTCCCTGAGCATTGTTAATGGACATTGCAAATAGCAGTTGAAATGGAAACTGGAGGCGTTTAAAATCAAAAAACAAATCAGATGGAATGAGTGGAATTCTTGGAATGAAAATGTCCTCTCCTTTGGCACATCCTGATTCTGAGCTGTGTATCTAACCCTATCCTGTGTGATAATGTCTGCTGAGCTGTGTACCTAATCCTCTCCTATGTGATACTTTCTGCTGAGCTGTGTATCTAATCCTATCATGTGTGATACTGACTGCTGAGCAGTGTATCTAATCCTATCCTGTGTGATACCGTCTGCTGATCCATGTATCTATGTATCCATGTATCTGTGTGATGCTGACTGCTGAGCCGTGTACCTAATCCTATCCTGTGTAATACTGACTGCTAAGCTGTGTATCTAATCCTATCCTGTGTGATACTGACTGCTGAGCCATGTGTCTAATCCTCTCCTGTGTGATACTGACTGCTGAGCTGTGTTTCTAATCCTATCCTGTGTGATACTGACTGCTGAGCCATGTATCTAATCCTATCCTGTGTGATACTGACTGCTGAGCTGTGCATCTAATCCTATCCTGTGTGATACCATCTGCTGAGCCGTGTATCTAAGCCTATCCTGTGTGATACTGACTGCTGAGCTGTGTACCTAATCCTATCATGTGTGTTACTGACTGCTCAGCCGTGTATCTAATCCTATCCTGTGTGATACTGACTGCTCAGTCGTGTATCTAATCCTATCCTGTGTGATACTGACTGCTGAGCCATGTATCTAGTCCTATTCTGTGTGATACTGTCTGCTGAGCCGTGTATCTAATACTATTCTGTGTGATACTGTTTGCTGAGCTGTGTATCTAATCCTAAATGACAAAAATCTTGGCACTCAATATGTGAAATATTCAGACACTTTTATTTTGTGCATCCAGACAGAAAGGTTTAAACGTTTTCGGTCCAGCATAGGACCTTCATCAGAAAAATCTTGTTTACTGAAATGAATAAATCCTTGCAATTGTAGCCAAAAGAAGGACAAAGTAGAGAATCTGGATGGCCAGTGGAAATGTTAAATGGCTGGCGTCTGGAAAGAGTATGTGGACTGAGCCGTCCAAAATTAGAACAGGCAGCTGGTGAAGCCCTGGTCTGTGGTCTGGCTGCACTGTGTGGAAGACAGGATTTATTCATTTCAGTAAACGAGATTTTCTGATGAAGGTCCTATGCTGGACCGAAAACGTTCAAACCTTTCTGTCTGGATGCACAAAATAAAAGTGTCTGAATATTTCACATATTGAGTGCCAAGATTTTTGTCATTTAGGATTAGATACACAGCTCAGCAAACAGTATCACACAGAATAGTATTAGATACACGGCTCAGCAGACAGTATCACACAGAATAGGACTGAGTGCCAAGATTTTTGTCATTTTTGATTGATGGGTTGGATACCCGACTTGAGCACCAACAACCAAACTATTCCTGAGTGCCGTGCTCTCTTTATAGGTGTGTATCTAATCCTATCATGTGTGATACTGTTTGCTGAGCCGTGTATCTAACCCTATCCTGTGTGATACTGACTGCTGAGCCGTGTACCTAGTCCTATCATGTGTGTTACTGAATGCTCAGCCGTGTATCTAATCCTATCCTGTGTGATACTGACTGCTGAGCCGTGTATCTAATCCTATTCTGTGTGATACTGACTGCTGAGCCGTGTATCTAACCCTATTCTGTGTGATACTGTCTGCTGAGCCGTGTATCTAATACTATTCTGTGTGATACTGTGTGCTGAGCGGTGTATCTATTCCTATCCAGTGTGATACTGACTGCTGAGCTGTGTATCTAATCCTATCCTGTGTGATACTGTCTGCTGAGCCGTTTATCTATTCCTATCCTGTGTGATACTGAATGCTGAGCTGTGTATCTAATCCTATCTGTATCTAATCCTATCCTGTGTGATACTGACTGCTGAGCCATGTGTCTAATCCACTCCTGTGTGATACTGACTGCTAAGTTGTGTATCTAATCCTATCCTGTGTGACACTGACTGCTGAGCTGTGTATATAATCCTATCCTGTGTGATACTGGGCTCCCCCTGCAGTCTGTGTCAAAGGGTGGTCTGTGTTGGCACGGTAATAAATTGTGTTATTTCCAGCTTTACAGAAGGACAATAACACCATAGAAATGATAAGAATAATAGGCCAAATTGTTTGGTGAATTGGAATGCACGGGGTTAAAATTTCAACTCACAACATAGCCTATGACGCTCTTGGAGTCCAGACGTGTGACTGTGCAAAATTTTGTTGCTGTAGCTGCGACGGTGCAGATGCCAATCCCGGACATACCCACGTACATACATACAAACACACACACACACACACACACACACACACACACACACACACACACACACACACACACACACACACACACACACACACATCCAACTTTATATATTAGATACTATCCTAGTCCCTTTCTTTTAGTAATGTCCCAATCCAGGTCCCCTTCTTAAAGTAATGCCCCATCCTTGTCCTCTTCTTATAGCAATGTTTCATTCTTATAGTAATGACCCATTCAGGTCACCTTCTTATAGTAAGGTCCCATCCTGGTCCCCTTCTTTTAGGAAGGACTAGTGATGAGCGAGCACGCTCATCACTACTCGGTGCTCGCCCGAGCATCATAGTGCTCGCGATGCTCGGAGTTCGCCGAGTATTTCCGGGGTTGCTCAGCGGGAGCTCAGGTCCCCGCCCTGCATGTTTGGCACTCTTTAGAGTGCCATTAAACATGCAGAGATTTTCTGCCACACACTGTAATGCTGCAGCCATGTTGGTTGTGGCTTTACAGTGATTGGCTGGCCGCACAGTGTCATCAGGTCTATATCAGACCTTGCACCCCCCTGCTCGTCACAGTTAGCTCCGGAATAATGCAGTGTAGGGAGAGTTGCTGCTGAGCTAGGGAGAGATTTGTTTGCTTCACAGTTAGTGTTGGTATATCACATATAATACATAAAGCCATCTCAACTAACAGTCCTTCTGAGGACTAATAGATGCATAGATATCAGTGCTAGGCAGGTAGGCAGTGTATGCGGAGACTACAGTACATATAGCGATAGGGTCCATTCCAGCTCTGTTTATTGCTGCTGCTGCCTATCACAGATATTTATAGACATAGCCCCAGGTATCAGGGGCCAGGAATAATATTTTTTTTTATCTTAATCCTGATTATTTGGTTTAAAAGCAGCATTCCAGAGAACACTGTTTTTCTGCTCCATTTGCCTGTTGGTACTGCAGAATACAGCCAGTACCTTTCCATATGACAGCGGTAAAAAAACAACTATTTTAAACTCGGGTTTGTTTGCCACATTTAAATTTTGTTGCAGTGTCTTAGGCAAGCTGTTGACACCAGTTTTCTGAAAAAAAATATTTACCTACAGGCAAGATATTTTACACTGGGGTTTGTCCGCCACATGGATCGCATATCAGTGCGGTCAAAATTGTGCAATTTCAGGCCTGAATTTAAATTTTGTTGCAGTGTCTTAGGCAAGTTGTAGACACCAGTTTGCTGAAAAAAAAATTTACCCACAGGCAAGATATTTTACATTGGGGTTTGTCCGCCACACGGATCGCATATCAGTGCAGTCAAAATAGTGCAATTTCAGGCCTCAATTTAAATTTTGTTGCAGTGTCTTAGGCAAGTTATTGTCACCAGTTTGCTGAAAAAAAATGGTTTGAAAAAAAAATAGTTACCTACAGGCCAGATATTTTAAACTGGGGTTTCCATCACTCTATTCACATATAATTTCACTCCAAATTCAGCCATTTGTAGTGAACGTTGAAAATATTATGCTCAGCGTGGCCTAGCTCACTAGCATGTGAGACTTAGGAATAGGGAGCTCCTGAGAAAAACCTCCCAACCCGACTCTCAACTCGACTATTTCATACCATTCTGCCTGGATACCTTTTGGGAAGGACCCCTGACCCTATAAGGAACATTTTGACACCAAAACCGACGTTTTTGGACCTCCTGGAGCATAGAAACCATCTGAGGCCTTCCACACCACTGGGCCGCAAAGCCTCGGACTAAATTACCACTGTGCAGCCACCCGGACTTCCAGAGCTGCAGCCTCCCTGCTTCCAGAGCCTCAATCAACACTCCACAACCCTTCAGGACCAGCTCCCAGCTCACCCACACTAGCGACGCTAGTCAGGACCCTCAACCTGCAAGTGGGAATCAGCATTTTATTGTAAGGCTTACCCAGCCTTCCCCTCTGGTTCCATAATCAGGGACGCAGCTGCGTCTCCCTTGAGACCCCGGTCCAGACGCTGCAGCCTGCAAAAAGAAGCTCACCACGGGAGATCGTAGGGGCTGTGAGTATTACACGACAGATCGCCCCGACCTCCTCCCCTTAGCTTATATAGACTTTCTGGAGAGCCATAACTCTGCCTAGAGTCGGCGCTCTTTATCAGCAGAGACGCGAGATCGCAGCTGCGTTATAAACGGTGACGCTGCAAAGTCTCAGAACGCATCTCAGTCTCCAATTCCACCACACCTGCGACCTCTCCTGAGCGTCTTCCATTAGGATCGCAGCTGTGATCCCGGCAGAACCCATCCTGAGATAAATAATATCGCCCACTGCGACCCCTCTGCGCATCCTCGTTTGGAGTCACAACAGAGATCTCGACCAACTTTATTATCCCTCTGAGATCGCTGGTGAAGTTTTTGCGGTTCAGCATCTAAGTGGATCCTCTTACAGCATCATGAGCGGCATTAAAAC
Organism: Dendrobates tinctorius; assembly: GCF_039654945.1. Taxonomy (NCBI): domain Eukaryota; kingdom Metazoa; phylum Chordata; class Amphibia; order Anura; family Dendrobatidae; genus Dendrobates; species Dendrobates tinctorius. Next base: position 10,328,638 of record NW_027361830.1, read on the forward strand.
CAGGGGGAAAAATTTAACCTCACCCTTAAATAAAGCTCAAAACCCTCTGAAATCTGACAAATCATTTAACAACCGACATCATTCAAGGGACCAAGTCAATGCTCGGAGCCCCGTTAGATCTAGATCTCCTCCGAGAGACCTCTATCACCAAGCGGATCGTGGTAGAAAAGTTACATTTGTACCAGAAGTCCAATTACAAGAAAGCATGGACTCCTCCATAAACGCCAAGCGGAGAATGCCGGGAACCTATGGTGAAAAATACTCAAATACGGCAGGGATATCTGAGTCTGAGGAGGAATCTAGTGACTACTCCCCAAACACAACTCCAGCCAAAAGCAGGTCCAAGATGGAAACACTTGGGTCTAATTTGGATCTCGACATCCTTCCTCCGAAATCACAAACCTCGGATAACATGGAGGTCCTATTCAATAAGTTAAGTGCCCTACTTGACAAAAAACTCAACATTCAAAGTCAAAGACTTGACCTGCAGTTTCAAGAATTCCGCGAGACGGTGGAGAAAAAATTAGTAAACCAGGAGGAGAGGATACATAAGCTCGAGCAGAGATCGTCAGAATACTCAGTGGACCTGGAATACCTATCTTCGGAAATACATAAGCTCAGGACCAAGATGGCGGATCTCGAAGATAGAGGCCGCAGAAATAATCTAAAGATTAGAGGAATCCCGGAGAGCATTTCCCAAGATGAACTTTCGGGCCATATTCAGGATATCTTTAAGCAGGCCATCCCTGATCTAACACCATCTGACCTTATCATCGACAGAGCCCATAGGCTACCCCGTCCTCCTAAGCTCCCTATAGAGGTCCCTAGAGATACCATTCTCAGGGTGCACTTTTATCAAACTAAAGAGAAGATTCTGAACTATCTGAAATCCAACAAAACTTTGCTGGATCCACACAAGGATCTTAAAGTGTTTCCTGACCTTTCCAAGGAGACTCTGGATCTACGCCGATCATTCAAAAGCATAACATCAGCACTGAAGGAGAAAGGCATCCTTTACAAATGGGGATTCCCCGTGAAGCTTCTGGTTTTCTACAGAGGGAGGACAATACCTCTGTTCTCACCGGAAGAAGGAGCAGACTTCCTCAGGTCTATTAAAGAAGCTCAACCTAACCACGGCAAATGACGTAGGCCTTCGCCATGGAAGATTACCTTGTTTTAACAGGCAGCTTTGGTCTGATTAACCTCGTATTGGAGGTTTTCTCTTTTTTTTTCCCGTCCACATTCTGGACCCCGTTGTAAGGAGGTAGTTTCGTAATTGAACTACTTGAACAATTTCTTTATTGTGTTAACCCTTTCGTTGCAGCTAAATTCAAAGTTGACGACAAGTTAACTAAAGGTATGGTAGTTAGCAAAGTTCTATAAGTTTTGGTGTTGCTAGTTCAACCTTCTCCTTGAGCATCCAGCGTAACTCCGCTGCAGACTAACCTTAGTCAGTCACACCGCATTGTAACCATGAGCTTCAAAGTGGCATCGTACAATGTCAGGGGCTTGAATAGTCCAAGAAAGAGGCATATCCTCTGGAAGGAACTCCTAGATTCTCGTGTAGACATTGCCTGTATCCAGGAATCAAAATTCCTACACGAGAATCACCCTTACTTTAATCATCATAAATATCCGCATATTTTCGAGTCCTGTAACTCGAAAAAGAAGGCTGGAGTATTGACAATGATTGGGAGTTCTATCCCCTTCGAAGCCTTGGAGGAACACAAGGACGAGGGGGGTAGATTCCATATCTTGGTGTGCAGACTGAATGATCAGGTATGTACACTGGTCAATATCTATGCTCCTAACCGAGATCAAGTGTCATTCCTCAACAAAGTCATGAAAAAGGTGTCCATTGTGAAAAGAGGTGATTTATTCCTTTTAGGTGACTTCAACATCACTCCCAACAATATTATGGATTCTTCTTCAAGCTCAAGACCTAATCATGATAACCTCAATGCATGGTTAGATAAAAATGAGTTACTGGATGCTTTCAGGTGTTTAAATTCCACATCGAGGGAATATTCACATTTCTCTGAGGTGCATCAATCCGCATCCAGGATTGATTTGATTGTTACAAATGTATTTTCTCTCACTAGATTTAAGGAAATCTCCATTGGAAACAGAACCATTTCTGACCACGCTCCGGTTTTTGGCAAACTTTTATTGGGTCCTCCCTTGAAGAATGCCAAACTCTGGAAGTGTAGTGCAAACATTTTACATAATCCAATCCACAAGACTGTCATCCAGGAAGCTTTAGATAACTTCTTTAGAGAGAATAGAACTGAAGTGACAAACCCATTCACTAATTGGTGTGCTCACAAGGCGGTTGTGAGAGGCGTCATTATTAGCATTACGTCTAAATTAAAGAGAATAGAGAAAAAATTAACGCCACTCTACTATCAATCCGTAAACTTGAAAGTACCATTGTGAACCTTGCCTCACCATCTCCCACCCTAAAATTAGAACTTGCTAAACTAAGACAAGAACTCAGGACTCAGCTGAATTCCCCCTATGAAGCAATAGTAAAATCTTCTAAGTATAACTATTACACGTCTCTCAATAAACCCACGAGGTACATGGCCAACCGAATCAAAAACAAAAGAATTCATAATAAAATTAATAGAATTAACTCGATTAATGGTAGCTCTAAACTTTCGCATCCCCAGGAAATAGCAAATGAATTTGCGAACTTCTAAACCAAGCAGTATAATTTAAACCCTGACCCTAAGCCGCTTTCCCAAAACCTAGAAAAAATTGATAACTATCTATCAACAATAAATATGCCTTCTTTATCTTCCGATGTCCGATGATATAGTGTTCTTGTCAGCCCCGTTTACTTCTATTGAAATTGAAGACACCATCAAGAAACTTAATCTTCACAAATCCCCAGGTCCCGATGGACTAACCAACGCCTATTACAAAGCCTTCAACAATTCTCTCTCCCCTCACCTTACCGAGATGTTCAATTATGCCTCAGGAAAGGGAGCTTTTCCATCCGAAATGCTGATGGCTTCGATCTCGGTCATCCCCAAAATGAAAGGGGATCCTGAAGCCATAGAGAACTTCCGCCCTATTTCACTAATTAACACAGACATTAAGTTGTATTCTAAGATCATAGCGAATAGGCTAAGTCTGATAATTCCTAAACTGATAAGCAATGATCAGATGGGCTTTACAAAAGGGAGACAACCAGCCGATGCAACAAGGCGAATCATCAATACCATAAAATGGGCTAACTCTTCGAAAATACCCATGGCTCTGTTGTCACTCGATGCCGAGAAAGCATTCGACAGACTTAGTTGGTGTTTTCTCAAGCAGACACTCAAAAAATTTGGGTTCGATGATAATCTGACATCCTCCATCATGGCCCTATATTCAGACCCAAGAGCCAGTGTAATTTGTAACAACCATGTCTCAGAGCCACTTACCATATCAAATGGCACTAGACAAGGCTGCCCCCTCTCCCCCATTCTATTTAATTTAGCTATGAAACCTCTGGTCGAACAGATCAGAAAAAAACCCAAAATAGTAGGATTAAACACCTTAAATCGCCATCATAAGATTAGTCTTTTTGCTGATGATGTTATCCTAACTTTAACCAAACCCGAGATCTCCATCCCTGAGGCTCTCTCAGAAATTAACAAATTCTCATCATTGTCCAATTTTAAAATCAATGAACGCAAGTCTAACATTCTCCCGTTAAACATCAGTAAGGACCAAACCAGATGTATTAAAACTATAACCTCTCTTAACTGGTGTGACAAGGAATTTGCTTATTTGGGAATCACGGTGAACAGTAACCTCACTGGGTTAGTTAAATCCAACCTTAAAAAACTATCTGAATTAATAAATAAGGATTGCCTGATTTTCAGGGATAGATCTCTATCATGGTGGGGAAGGATCCTTACAATAAAGCTTTTTACTTTGCCAAAAATATTATACATTTTAAGGTGTATACCACTCCCTATCCCTTCTATCCATCTTTCTAACTTACAGGCACAGATTAATTCTTTCATTTGGGGCTATAAGAAGCCCAGAACGGCCACTCAAACCTTATTTAAGAAAAGATTGAATGGAGGTATAAGCATCCCTAACATCACAGCCCACTATCATTCTTTGTTACTTAAACAAAGTGCCCATTGGTTAATAGATTCAGATCCCCCGGCTTGGCTTGACTTAGAGTCTACACTTAATAACAGTAAGCACCCTAGATCCATAATCTATAATGCCATAGCTAACAACCTTCCAAACTCTGTTGCTCATCCAATCTTTCAAGCTGTTGCACTCGCCTGGTTTAAGATCTCTAAACCAAAGAGAGGATCCCATAAAACGACCATCCTTAAGAAACTACCCCTAACACTCATTTACTCTATGACTAACCATTCATTATCCCCCATCTGGGCAGATTTAAAAATATCAAACTTAGAAGACATTTTTAACGGGACGGAATTTTTATCCTTTCAAACACTAAAAACTACATATAATATCTCCTCGTCCCTGTTTCTCGAATACCTTACTCTTAAGGATAATATAAAAATATTTCTCGACAAGAAACTAAACTTCACTGAGTCATCCATAAAAATACTAAATAATTGTGGTCATCGTATTTTCTGGAGTCATGGCTTTGTTTATGATAGCTACAACCAAGATACGGCCTTGACAAAAAGCCCTTCAATGCTGAGTTGGGAGAAAGACTTAAACTCTTCCTTCACTGTAGAAGACTGGGAGGACTCTCTCTCTTTATCATATCACTCCGTACTCTCCATGTCATTGCAGGAGACCCATTTTAAGGTTGTATCATGTTGGTACTATACCCCCAATAGACTTGCCCATATTGGGACTACGAACTTGCCTCTATATGGAGGGACTGCGGTCAGAAGGGAGACATCCTACATGTTTTCTGGAGTTGCCCAACGGTTAGTATCTTGTGGTCGCAGATCTCCTCCCGCATCATTAGCAAACTTACAGGCAAAACCACAACCCTCACACCTCATTCGGCCCTACTCTCCCTTAATCTAGAGGAATTGGACCCTGCCTTAAAAGATATAGTCATCCATGTTTGTCTTGTGGTAAAAAATTCCATTGCATTCCATTGGAAGAACCGTTTTCTCCCCAAAGTTGATGATATCTTACAGTTGATCGCACAACATAGATCCCATGAGTTGCATTTCGCATTGGCTAATGACCAATTCAGTAACTTCTACAGGAAATGGTCTAAATGGGACCAAACTTTCCCTACTCCTATTACTTGAATGAATCCTTTATCACTTAGTAATCTCGATATAAGAAAAGATGTTTTAGTTTTGCCTCTGACATAACTGATCTTGTATCTACTATTTGACATAGGGTTAGATCTGTAATGACACTCATTATACTCATTTGTGTGTTTTTATGTTCTTTATTGCTATTATTCTATTGTACAATCTTGTATTCTACATATTTAGGCATTGGCAAGATACGTTTGTAAAATGACATCATTAATGCATGTTTTGCATTTTCTGTACATGATGTCAACTTGTAATTTCCCTACTTCCCCTTATCTTTCCTTCTCTTCCCATTCCTCCCCCCCCATCTTCCCCTCTCCCCATTGTTTAAAAGAATAAAATCTTTGGAAAAGAAAATATTATGCTCCATTTAAAATGGGCAAGGCTCGTGGCAAGGGATGGGGAAGTGGACGTGATGGTGGTGGTGCATGCAGAGACCGTGGGCAAGCTGAAATTGGGCCACAACAAACACCCTCATCTTCTCGCCCAACCTTCCTGTCCCATTTACTAGGGGACTGCAGCAGTACATCACTATTGAATCCATATCAGTGTCAAAAGGTTGTTGGTTGGATAGCGGATAAGGCTTCCAGTCACTTTGTCGCTACCACCACCACCACCACCACCACAATGTCTTCCACAGTCAAGTCTGAGTAGTCGTGAGTCTGGACCGCATATTCCTCACCCTGATCCTCCTTCCTCTCACCATGCCGAGTGCCCGGAGACAACTGATCCCAAACTTGGACACTCCGAAGAGCTGCTCACTTTTCCATTTATAGATTTGGGCCTCTCGCCCAGTCCACTTGAAGCGGGGCAAGATGAGATCGCATGCAGTGATGCCCAAATATTTGAGCAGCCACGGTAACACAAAAGCGACGGTGGGAAAGTGTCACAAGAGGTGGACGATGATGAGACACAATTGCCAGAAATTCAGTAGGAGGACCAGGGTGCAGAAGCAGAGGACGAGGTGGTGGATGATATGGTAATTGGCCCAAGTTAGCAGGAGGACATGCAGACCAAGGACAACAGCACACAAGGGAAGGGAGCTGTAGGAAAAAGCAGTGTGGTGGCCACAGACAGACGGTGGGCAACCGTTCTCCGTAACAGCAACATGACGGAAGTTGCCAGTCCAACTGTTAGGTCTTCCCAAGTTTGGTAACATAGTAGTGTGGCGCCCCCAGGAGTATGGTCGCCACAGTGGCTTTGCCTTCCTCCAGGGGAGGGTAATGCCAGGCTTGGAGGCAATGATGGGTCTCTCTCGCAGTCAATCTATGCATACAACACAGTTCCACTCCAGGCCAGCAGGGGGAACTCTGAACCGGAATTAAGAGGAGGAGTGCTCTCTGAGGGCCGAGAGGAGGGGTAGTTAGTCTGCGGAGGGTGAAGTGTGCAGACGTGTGGAAGGAGCGCTGAGATAGAGCTGAGAGGAAGAGCTCATCTCCCGTGAGAGCGCATGAACTGGAGCCTGGTCTCCACGGTTGTATGGATACTAACGGTCCTGCAACAGACACCAGAGGAGTAGGAGGCTGTAAATGCCCTACTCCCATCTAAGACTGAGGGCACAACAGCAGCTTGGATAGTGAGCCGGGACTCAGGAGAGAGGAGTCCCCGAGAGAGGCTACGGCTGTCTGCCGTGCAAGTGAGGTTCTTGAGAACATCTGTCCGGAGGAACTCCAGTGTAGCTCAGTACTGGGAGTACTTCATTCGAATAAGCGCTAGTAAGGAGACTGCACAACCCATTTGCTGAGAGAGAATCCCTGAATTGCTTCCAGGCTAGCCTGCTCCAATACCATCTGTAATCAGGACAGAAATTGCACCCCGCTGTGTCTTGTCTGCTTCCTACCTTTCCGGCACCGCTACATCCCCATGCCGACCACATCTACACTGCCCTGGAACTATAGCTTCACCTGTGGGGAGTTTTTACATCTTTGCTGCACCATACCATCAGTCCCAGCGGATCTGCATGCAGCGTCGGCTTAACACCTCCCTTGCCGAGCACCACAGGTGGCGTCACGAACTATTCATCTAACTACATTCCACCATTCACATCTGTAATGTAGGTAGCACTTTCTAGAATCCTCAATTCTTTCCAGAAAATCGCCTTGTCACACAGCAGCATCCCCCCTCCTTATCAACTCTATGCTTTTGGTAACATGAAACTGTCCATTTCCTCTGGAAGCCTCAGTGTAGGAATTATCCCCCCCTACCCCTGCAAGGGATGTTAATTAAGCTGAGTGAAAAAGAATGCTCCTTTGTTTAAGACCATGTGGCTGAATAAAATTATAAGAGGCCGCATTGCAAAAACCATACACCTCAGAGAAATAAAACCCAAATTTCTGCGAAGGGCACAAAACCAGCTTTCTAAGCCCCTAAGTTTCACGATTCTCGGACTTCTAGAAATGGAGATATGGATGGCTCCCAAATGGAGCACCCTAACAAGTGCATTATTGATGTTTTCTTGTTGGGTTCGTTACCCTGGGAAATATGATACCCTTGGTGAGTTCATACGAGCTTCACCCATTAAGATATAGTTATTCTAAGTTTTGTAGCCAAATTATAACTTGGAGAGAGGGAGGTGGGACCTCTCCAGACCGCCCATTTCATGAGGTTCACAGACCCAAGTCTATAGTTATCCCCTAGCAAATTCCAGTCAGTTAAGCTGGAGTTCTGATGCTGATCAGACCTACCCCATGTCTTGGGATGTTTGGCCGCCCATCCCCCGAGCCACATGGGTTGCCTAACACCAACTGACCACATGTAAGTGTACTTTCTTCTTTCATCCACTTTGTTTTATATTTGTATTTGTACATATGTAATGTCTCAACTTTATAGCAATTTTTATCTGTATAATCACTGCCCTTTTTGGGGAAAAAATGATAAAATTATTTAGTCTGTCTTCATGCTCTAGGAAACGAACTATGCGCCTCTTTTAGATAATCGCTACTGATTTCAGGGGTTTGCCATGGACCCTCTTAATTTAACTCTGTGAATTAAGAAAAGCGTGGCTGGTGACAGCGTGGTGTGCGTGGCTGGCGAGACTAGCTGGCAGTACAGAAGGGAGTTATATTGCTGAATGAGGGGCTTCGGCCACAGCATTGATAATTCCCTTACTGCGGTAGTCTAGCGGCCCGTGCACAACAAGCAGCCCGTCCGGTGACTAATTATCCTAGGTGCAGTTCCCTGACTGACCTGAGGGTAAAGGGGGCACCGGAGAGCTGCGAGTTCCAAAGTGGAACTGAGAAGTTGGGATATACATAAATCCCCGCAGTTCTTGGAAGGTTGTTAGCAGTGGTGGGGCATCCAAAATACCCCCCTGCGGTAAATTGTTAGAGCAAGGTTAGCTTGCTGAATTTTTGTCACGTGGTGCCGGTGGTGGGATAACTAAGATAATCCCCCACTGTGCCGGTGATAGCCGTGTGCCGGCAGTGTGTCGCGTCCCTCCGTCCGCTGATACACCCGTCTCAGTGGTGGGATTGTGACAGATTGGTGATACAGGGTCTGCTGTCCGTCGCGTTTTGGTGGCAGCAGGACCCCCGTTCGTCACATATTGCTGGCAGCGGTGGGCTGTTCATCACATATTGGTGGCAGCGGTGGGATAATCCTAGAGCATTAGTGATTTGGTTTGAGCAATCATTCCTCTCACTAAAAACCTGCACGGTTCCTGCGGGAATCCTGCGTCATAGGTTTTGGAGAACAGACTCAGTGGTTACTAGTCTTGAGACATTTTTGTGTACTTGCAAGTATTCCCTCCCTTTCTCTCCATTTTTCTTTTCTATCTTTTATTTGGCAACCATGGCTACGCAGGGAGAATCTTATTATAAGCAGCTCAATAAGGACACCCTGAGGTCCCTGTGCATGTCAAAGCAGATTGATGTCTCCGACAAGACCAAAGCCCAGTTGGTCATGGCTTTAGTGCAATGGGATGAGAGCCAGGTCGCAGAAGGCAGCGCCAGTGCCGATGGTGCAGCCGCAGGGGTCCAGATGGTGCAGACCGGCAGCCGGGAAGTCCTGGACCCCTATTTGCAATTGGCCCTACAGCAACTCTCTGCCGAAGACCATGTGGGGCATCTGCAGCTGATCCAGCTATACCGGCAGGAGGCCCAAGCCGAAAGAGAGGCTGAGAGAGTAGAGCGCCAGTCGCAGAGGTCCCATGAGCCGGAGATGCTCCAATGGGGGGAATGCCCCCACAGCTCGAAGCAGTGAGCCCAGCAGCATCCAGAGCCCTAAACCCCGGCCAGAGCATTTTCCCGTGATGGAAAAGGACAGGGACTTGGACACGTTTCTGCGAGCCTTTGAGAAAGCCTGCAGACAGTACCGTCTGCCTCCTGACCAATGGGCCAGGTACTTGACCCCAGGGCTAAAAGGCAAAGCCCTGGAGGCGTATGCTTCTCTTCCGCAAGCGCATGATGATGACTATGATGCCATCAAGCAGGCTGTGATCGCCAAATACCGGCTGACACCTGAGGTATACCGAAAGAAGTTCCGGAGCCTCCAACGTGGCCCACACGATAGCTATAGTGATGTGGTGCAAGGACTCAGGACCCACTTTCACCAGTGGATCATGGACTGTCCGTTGATTCCTTTGAGCAGCTATGGGACCTGATGATCAAAGACCAGTTCCTGCATCTCTGCCCAGCTGAGGTCCGACAGTTCATCTTGGACCGCGAACCACCGAATGCGGACAAAGCGGCGCAGATCGCCGACAACTGCGAGGTCAACCAGAGGCCAGAGACGCGGAGGCCAGTCACCACCAGCTTTAGAGGAGGTAAGCCTGAAACCAACCCCAGTGCCCCAGCTAGCCGTCCCTCCGGAGGTCCTGTCCCTGTTGCCAACACCAGGCCTACTACTGACAGTCACCTGTGTTTCACCTGCAATTGGGCTGGTCACTTCCGTCACGCCTATCTGGAAATGATGAAGAACCCCCCAGCCAAGGCCTCTGGGCCCAACGCCTCTGTCCTTTTGGTGGGAGGTGTGGTTGGGAGGTTTGACGACAACGTTCAACCTGTTCAGGTGGGTTCCCATCTTGCTACAGGCCTCAAGGACACCGGGGCTGAATGAACCCTCATCTGTCCTGGACTGGCGGCCCCTGAAGAGTTTGTTGAGGGGAAAACCCTGACTGTCACCGTGATTGGAGGCACCCGTTGTCCCTTGCCAGTGGCCAAGGTTTTTCTTGATTGGGGTGCTGGGAGCGGGTTGAGGGAGGTGGGAGTGTCTGAAAACCTGCCCACCAATGTTTTATTGGGGACTGACTTGGGTAAGATGGTTGCATACTATGTCCCTGACACCCTTCCCCAATCTGATAATAAGGGTAACGTTAACCCTGGTGATGATGATGGGAAACTGAATGTGTTACCTGCTAATGCCTTGATGAGTAATGATGCAACTAACCACCATTCTTTCCCCAGGTATGATGTTGATGGTGATGTGAATGTACCAAAGCAATCTGATAACCATTCTTTTCCTAGGAATGGTGATAATGATGATGATGATGTATCTGTGCCGACTGAACCTGTTAACCCTTTCTTTGAAACGGTAGATGTGTCCATAGGTACCGAAGTGCTCAGCCCAGTCACTCTGCGGAGTGAGACGGCTGAGGAACCCCTGGCAGGAGCAAGCAACGGTGCTCAAGGAAATGGGGAGGTGCATGGGGACCATGAGGAAGGTAATGCCATGCAGCTGACCAGTGCCACCGAGGAAGGTAACTGGCCCATAAGTAGCACTGCTCCTGAAGTGTTGGGGGTGGATGGGGAGGTAGAGCCCATGGCAGCGCCAATTGGTGGGTCTGTAGAAATCCCCAGCGAAACAGCATACATAGCAGCTGTCACACGCAGTCAGAGTGCCCAGATCGCAGGTAGCGCCCTGTCTTCTGGACCCTCTTCTGCTACAGGAGAGACTGAACCAGAGGTGACCCCAGAGCCGGTTCCAGAGGGTCCCAATAAGGAAGGAACCCTGACGTCACTTCTGGCAGCCTCCAGCAAGGAGTTCCAGGCTGCTCTGCACTCAGATGCCAGCCTGAAGAAATTGAGACACCTCGTCCGAGACGCCCACCTCCGAGCCTGATAAGGAGAGGGTGTTCTGGGAACGAGGAAGGTTGTACAGGGAGACAGTACCCGGAGATCCTCAAAAGGAGTGGTTGAGGGAAAGACAGCTAGTCATCCACCTACAGTTCAGAACTGAGTTGTTGCGGATTGCCCATGAGATTCCACTTGCTGGACACTTGGGGATTAGCAAAATAAAGGCTGTCTCAACACTTCTATTAGCACAAGATGGGGACACATGTCACGACCTACTGCCGCTCCTGTGCCACCTGTCAAAAAGTGGGTAAGGCGGGGCCTGCTCTTAAGGCTCCCCTTATTCCTTTGCTGGTGATAGAGGAGCCTTTCCAGAGAATCGCGGTGGACATTGTAGGCCCGCTGGCCGTCCCCAGCAGCTCTGGAAAGCGATACATTCTCACCGTGGTAGACTACGCTACCCGGTACCCAGAGGCAGTAGCTCTGTCTTCAACCAGGGCAGATAAGGTGGCTGATGCACTGGTGACCATCTTTTCAAGGGTAGGATTTCCCAGGGAGATGCTTACCGATCAAGGGACTCAATTCATATCTCGCCTAATGAAGGCTCTCTGTGAGAAAATTCAGGTGAAGCACCTGGTATCGAGTGCGTATCACCCACAGACTAATGGTTTGTGTGAACGCTTCATCGGTACCCTCAAACAGATGCTCTGCATGCTGGTTGAGATCCAAAGGGTGCGACTGGGAGCGGTACCTCCCACACCTGCTGTTCGCTTACAGAGAAGTTCCGCAGGCCTCGACCGGGTTCTCCCCCTTCGAGCTCCTGTATGGCAGGCGAGTCCGGGGACCCCTTGGGTTGATAAGAGAATCCTGGGAAGATGAGCCAAACCCCACAGAAGTGTCCATCATGGATTATGTCATGCGCTTCCGTGACAAGATGCAGACCTTGACGCAGTTGGTGCATGACAACATGATGCAGGCTCAGGCTGACCAGAAGCACTGGTACGACCAGAACACCCGGGAGCGGACCTACCAGGTGGGTCAAAAGGTGTGGGTGCTGGTCTCCGTACCAATGGATAAGCTTCAGGCAGCCTGGGAAGGCCCATACGTCATCCACCAACAGCTCAACCCGGTCACCTAGGTGGTCACGCTTGACCATGCTCGGGGTAGGCGCAAGGCCTTTCACGTCAACATACTGAAGGCGCACCACGAACGTGAAGCTTGTGTCCTACCGGTCTGCAACCTGCCCGAGGATGGGGAGGAAGATCCCCTCCTGGACATGCTGGCCCAAGCCAAGGCCAATGGGTCCATTGAGGACATGGAGATAAGTGGTTTGCTAACCGTATCCCAGCGGTCGCAGTTGGTGGAAGCCCTGGAACCCTTCCGGGCCGTGTTCACCAACTGACCTGGGAGGACGGAGTTAGCGGTTCATGAGGTGGACACGGGAATCACGCCCCACTACGGTGAACACCTTATCGGATCTCTGAGGTGGTGCAACAAGTCATGCACCAAGAGATCGATGAGATGTTAAGGCTGGGGGTGATTCGACGGTCAAAAAGCACGTGGGCTTCACCTGTAGTCCTCATGCCTAAAAAGGATCGAACCACCCGGTTCTGCGTGGACTACATGGGGCTCAACGCCATCATAACCTCTGATGCCCACCCGATGCCGCGCATCGAGGACCTGCTTGAGCGGTTGGCGAAAGCAAAGTACATATCCATCATGGATTTGAATCGGGGATACTGGCAGATTCCCCTGAGCCCTGAGGCGCAGGAGAAATCCACCTTTATCACCCCCTTTGGACTGTACAAGTCAACAGTCATGCCCTTCGGCATGAAAAATGCCCCTGCCACTTTCCAGCTGATGGTCAACCACCTGCTTCGGGGACTGGAGGAGTACGCAGTGGCGTACTTGGACGACATCGCCATCTTCAGTTCCACCTGGGAGGAACACCTTCAGCATCTCCAGGAGGTGCTCAAGCGTCTTCACCAGACAGGCCTGACAATCAAGCCGGGAAAGTGCCAGATGGGCATGAGAGAGGTCCACTACCCGGGGCACCATGTAGGCGGGGGTTCCATAAGTCCGGAGCCAGAAAAGGTGGACGCAATTACGTCCTGGCCCACCCCCAGGACCAAGAAACAGGTGAAGTCCTTCTTGGGCACTGCAGGGTACTATAGGCGGTTCGTGCAGGACTATAGCGCCCTTGCAAACCCTTGACTGACCTCACCAAGCAGAGGCTACCCCAAACAGTCAACTGCACAGATGACTGTGAGACGGCTTTCCAAGCTTTGAAAACAGCCCTGTGCAGCTCTCCAGTGTTGAGAGCAGTCAACAGCAGTCGCCCGTTTCTGGTACAGACCGACGCCAGCGAGTTTGGCCTCAGTGCTGTGCTCAGCCAGGTCGACTCGGGCAACCAGGAGCACCCCGTGTTGTACCTGAGCAGGAAACTTTTGCCGAGGGAAGTGGCATACTCGACCATCAAGAAGGAGTGTCTGTCCATGGTGTGGGCACTGCAACGTTTGCAGCCCTACCTGTACGGGCGCACCTTCACGGTGGTAACCGACCACAACCCTCTGAGCTGGTTGCACACAGTGTCCGGAACCAATGGAAGGTTCCTCCGCTGGAGCCTTGCCCTTCAACAGTACGATTTTACGGTACAACACAAAAAGGGCAGTGAACATGGTAATGCCGATGGGTTGTCCCGCCGGGGCGAACCCGCTGAGGTGCGCATAGCCGATTACCGACAGGTAATGCCTCCATAGCGCCCTCTATAGGGGGAGGTGTAATGTAGGTAGAACTTTCTAGAATCCTCAATTCTTTCCAGAAAATCGCCTTGTCACACAGCAGCATCCCCCCTCCTTATCAACGCTATGCTTTTGGTAACATGAAACCGTCCATTTCCTCTGGAAGCCTCAGTGTAGGAATTCTTCCCCCGCAAGGGATGTTAATTAAACTGAGTGAAAAAGAATGCTCCTTTGTTTAAGACCATGTGGCTGAATAAAACTATAAGAGACCGCATGGCAAAAACCATACACCTCAGAGATATAAAACCCACATTTCTGTGAAGGGCATGAAACCAGCTTTCTAAGCCCCTAAGTTTCACAATTCTCGGACTTCTAGAAATGGAGATATGGATGGCTCCCAAATGGAGCATCCTATCTAGTGCATTCTTGATGTTTTCTTGTTGGGCTCGTTACCCTGGGAAATATGATACCCTTGGTGAGTTCATACGAGCTTCACCCATTAAGATATAGTTATTCATAGTTTTGTAGCCAAATCATAACTTGGAGAGAGGGAGGTGGGACCTCTCCAGACCGCCCATTTCATGAGGTCACAGACCCAAGTCTATAGTTATCCCCTAGCAAATTCCAGTCAGTTAAGCTGGAGCTCTGATGCTGAACAGACCTACCCCATGTCTTGGGATGTTTGGCCGCCCATCCCCTGAGCCACATGGGTTGCCTAACACCAACTGATCACATGTAAGTGTACTTTCTTCTTAAATCCACTTTGTTTTATATTTGCATTTGTACATATGTACTGTCTCAACTTTATAGCAATTTTTATCTTTATAATCACTGCCCTTTTTGGTGAATAAATGATAAAATTATTTAGTCTGTCTTCATGCTCTAGGAAACGAACTATGCGCCTCTTTTAGATAATCGCTACTGATTTCAGGGGTTTGCCACGGACCCTCTTAATTTAACTCTGTGAATTAAGAAAAGCGTGGCTGGTGACAGCGTGGTGTGCGCGGCTGCCGAGACTAGCTGGCAGTACAGAAGGGACTTATATTGCTGAATGAGGGACTGCA
Organism: Dendrobates tinctorius; assembly: GCF_039654945.1. Lineage (NCBI taxonomy): Eukaryota > Metazoa > Chordata > Amphibia > Anura > Dendrobatidae > Dendrobates > Dendrobates tinctorius. Next base: position 10,343,721 of record NW_027361830.1, read on the forward strand.
GCCACAGCATTGATATTTCCCTTACTGCGGTTGTCTAGCAGCCCGTGCACAACAAGCAGCCCATCCGGTGACTAATTATCCTAGGTGCAGTTCCCTGACTGACCTGAGGGTAAGGGGGGCGCCGGAGAGCTGTGAGTTCCAAAGTGGAACTGAGAAGTTGGGATATACATAAATCCCCGCAGTTCTTGGAAGGTTGTTAGCAGTGGTGGGGCATCTAAAATACCCCCCTATGGTAAATTGTAAGAGCAAGGTTAGCTTACTGTATTTTTGTCATGTGGTGCCGGTGGTGGGATAACTAAGATAAGCCCCCACTGTGCCTGTGATAGCCGTGTGCCGGCAGTGTGTCGCGTCCCTCCGTTCGCTGATACACCAGTGTCAGTGGTGGGATTGTGACATATTGGTGACACAGGGTCCGCTGTCCATCACGTTTTGGTGGCAGCGGGACCCCTGTTCATCACATATTGGTTGCAGCAGTGAGCTGTTCATCACAACATCTTTCTATTACTTGGGCGCTCGGGGCCACGGTCCGGGTCACCGCTGCTGTAACACATCCCACTGACACCGGCCCGGTACCGAGCACCCCACAGCCCTGGGAGAGCGACCCAGTAGGATAGTTAGCAAGGCTGAAAAAAGACATTTGTCCATTCAGTTCAGCCTATATTCCATCAGAATATATCCCCAGATCTACGTCCTTCTAAATAACCTAATAACTGTAAGATACAATACTGTTAGACATCCAGGCTTCTCTTGAACTCCTCGACTGTCTTCGCCTTCACCACCTCCTCAGGCAAGGAATTCCAGATTCTCACTGCCCTAACAGCAAAGAATCCTCTTGTATGTTGGTGGAAAAAATTTCTCTCCCCCAGATGCATAGAATTTCCCCTTGTTACTGTCACCTTCCTTGGTATAAACAGATCCTTGGAGAGATATTTGTATTGTCCCCTTATATACTTAAACATGCTTATTAGATCGCCCATGAGTCATATTTTTCTAGACTAAATAATCCTAATTTTGCTAATATCTTTGGGTATTGTAGCTTCCCCATACCCCTTTATTCATTTTGTTGCCCTCCTTTGTACTCGCTCTAGCTCCATTATATTCTTCCTGAGTACCGGTGCCCAACACTGTACACAGTACTCCATGTGCATTCTAACCAGGGATTTGTACAGAAGCAGTATAATGCTCTCATCATGTGTATCCAGACCTTTTTTAATGCACCCAATGATCCTGTTTTCCTTGGCATCAGCTGCCTGGCACTGGCTGCTCCAGGTAAGTTTATCATTAACATCCCCAAGTCCTTCTCCATGTCAGATTTACCCAGTGGTTTCCCGTTCAGTGTGTAATGGTGATATTGATTCCTTTTTCCCATGTGTATAACCTTACATTTATCATTGTTAAACCGCATTTGCCACCTTTCGGCCCAAGTTTCCAACTAATCCAGATCCATCTGTAGCAGAATACTATATTCTCTTGTATTGACTGCTTTACATAGTTTTGTAACATCTGCAAATATCGATATTTTACTGTGTAAACCGTCTACATGATCTTTAATAAATATGTTGAAGAGAATAGGTCCCAACACTCACCCGTGCGGTACCCCACTGGTCACAGCGACCCAGTTAGAGAATATGCCATTAACAACCACCCTTGGTTGTTTATTAAAGACTCTGTCGATAACCCCAAAAAAGGCCATTTGCACCACCTGCTAGAAAAGCATCAGCAAGGGTAGAAAAACTACCAGCCTGACCACCAACAGCATTATCAGGGACATGGCAGCAAAACACCGAACTTTGTGGGCCGAACCACAGGGTCCAGGAACAGTGTCTGCATGTGACACCACTGCTTCTTCCGCTGTTGGGTGTGGAAGCCAATCCCCTGTCCATGGCGCATGCAAAATTGCCTCCTACCCTGCCACTAGCACCATCTGGTCAGTCAGACGTTGTAGTCTCAAGGTGTCAGATTAGCAACCGAGATGTGCTTGGAACAGCTGAAACAGCGGCTGGTAAATATAATACTAGGGGGATATTAGTGCCACCACTGCAAAGCTGAAATGGAAAAAAAAATGCTGGAGTGGTGCTTTAAGTTGAACACGTGCTCTTGCGCTACATTCACAATGGTACTGGACCCTATTCTTCTAGTTCCAATCAGTATTCTGGCAATCACTAGGGGCCCAGTGGTTATTGCCTACCCTGTCCAGGAAGGATTCTACAACTGACAGAAATGTCTCTTTTTTGCAAATTTACTCAAAGAAGTGAGAAGTAGCACTGTTGACAACAATATGTTGATAATAGGAGAGGCGTCCAGTGATAAAAGCGTTTACACTGTATGGTTGCCCAAGCTTCCAGAACACGTTTTTTTGTCTTTCACCATCACTTTCAGCTGTTTAACTTTATATACCTTTTAAAGATTGTCTTCAGCGGTCTATGACAGCTTACTATGCTCGTTGCTTAATATTTGGGACACTTAGGCCTTTTTCACACATCCGGTTTTTGCAATCCGGCACGATGCGGTGAAATTTTTCATAACCGGATCCAGCACCGGATCCGGTTTTTTCCCATAAGCTTTCATGGTCGCCGCATCGTGCCGGATGGTTATGCGCAGTGTCCGGTTGTTGCCGGACACGGCAAAAATTAGCCGTCCGGCATCTGCAAAAATGTTCTCTGCAACGTTTTTTGTCAGCGCCGGACCGGCTTTTTCCACAGCGCATGCCCGGACTCTGTGAATGTTAACCCCACAAGTGCCCGGCGAGAGAGAGATCTCTCTCTGTCACCCGGACACTTGTGAGAGATCTCTCTCGCCGGGCACTTGTGGGGTTAACACTCACAGTGTCTGGGTGAGAGAGAGAGATCTCTCTGTGGGGTTAACCCCACAAGTGCCCGGCAAGAGAGAGAGATTCTCTCGCCTGGACACTGAGTGTTAACCCCACATGTCTCTTTCTCTCTCCACCCCCCTCTCCTCTCCTCTCCTCTCCTACCCTCCCCTCACCTCCCTTTCAGCAGCTGTCTCTCTCAGCGGCTGCCTCTGTCCACCTCCTCCTGCGGCTCCTTTAAATCATGTCTGAGCCGTATCAGACGCCGCACACACATCCGGTGTCACGGCTGCAGGCCGGATCCGGCGGCCCGGCTTTTCGCCGCACGCCGCCGGACCCCACACACTGGATGTGTGAAAGTAGCCTAACATTTGTGAAGATGGCTTTACAGAGTCAGTTAATTTTACCTGCACTTTTATGTACATATTTGCTACCAGCCTAAAAGTGTATAGTGCTTTTCTATGAACAATTTACAACAATATTATCAATAATAATGCACATTAAAAAACTAAATCATTTCATCCTCTTTTTTTTTCTTGGCATTCCACCTAATTTATCATTGTGTTTTCTGGAATGTGCTGTCACAGATATTGCGCTGTCACAGATACAGTGCAATTATCTACTAAGAAAAGCTAATGTCTACATGAATTGCCCTAACAGGGTCTCGCTGAACAGGGCTGGGAAGCTGGACCAGCTGCCACACTATTAGATTGTTCCTAGAGTGCATGGCTTGCCCTGGGTTCAATGTGCTGTCAGGAAAAGTCTGACTGAACTTGTCAAATAAAATAGGTATGAATCTGGTGATACTGACGTTTATTAAAATAAATGCTGGGTCAGTGAACCATTGAGAAAACCTGTTCCACATGCAGCTGATGTCACACTGAGATCTTGTCATCAATGCTAGCCAGCTGCTGTTGCGTGCCATTTAGGGTGATTCCGTGACTGACAAAACAGTGCTGTAGAAGATTCTGTGATTTATGAGTGTGTGCATGTGCCATACACTTGGGGGTTTTAAGTCTAGATATCGATGTGTTTCATATACTTTTATTTAGAATTTATGCTTATAGATTTAGGTTGCTTTTGCTTGTCCTTTGATACACCTTTTCAGTAATCAACTCAATGTTACATTTGTTATTGTAAAAAATTGCAGGGAATTCCGCTGACGTCACAGAGGCTGCAGGGAGTCCCCGCAATTTTTTTTACAACGAATTAACCCCTTAAATTAACACCTACTACTCCAAAATTTTACACAAACACCCTCATCTAATAACTAGTGATAGACATAAAAAAAAAACATGAAATGAAATGGTTAACTATATGTAAACCATGTGTCATTTCATGTCAGGTAGGGGAATGAATTTACAGAGGCTGGCAAATGTTACAGTGGCTATTCTGCTATGAAGAACTGCATGAATTATATATATATATATATATATATATATTCTATGTGTCTATATCTATTCTTTCCTTTGTATTTGAAAACCTGTCATAGGGCTCCATTAGTTGTCCATCTTGCAAGTCTGTGAGAAAATCTCGCCAGATGGATGTCAAACGGACGCTTACATGCGAATAAAATCGGTTCTACGCTGGAAAATCGGATCACAGACGGAGCCATGGTGAAGAAACCTTTGTGCGATTTCGGACCGTTAAAATCGGACCGATTTTTTAATCTTTGTGTGTGACTCCAGCCTAACTGTCTTTTTCTACATCCTACCACACAAACAACAGAATAAAAAGAGATTTTAAAAAAAAAGTCCTACATGTCCCCCAAACTACTCTGCTAAATCCCCTCTGGCTCCGTGGCCGATGGTTTGGGGTCCCTGATGGTCATGATTCACTTAGCAGCTAAAATATAAGGTGCAGCCACAAGACCACTGCAGCCCAATGCTAAGACTGGCAGACACCCCTGGAGCATCGGTGTTGGAGCCCTGGGGGATTTATCATTTTATGCTAATCATTTTTACATTCTCAGAAAACCCCTGTAGAGACTGTTCACATACACCATTTTTGCTGTGGATTGATCTATAGTTTCGCCAGGAAATATTCTGCTTTTTTTGCAGCCTTTTCACTTGCGTTTTTGTGTTCCATTTAATTGAATAGGGAAAAAAATGCTGGAGAAATGCTGAAAGACGACATGCAACAGATTTATTTAAAAAAAGTGTCTTCAGGCCAGTGTCCGTGTCTGGCTGCTGCACTGGGAGAGCGCAGAATAGATTAGTAGACTGCACTATGCCATCCAATAGTATATTAAGCCCTGTTCACACTGCGCTTCTGCAGTATGCCCAGGGGCTCTGCCTGAATCCCCCTAAAATAGGATTCACATAAATCCCCGACGGGGCCACAGACGGCACAGGCAAGCAGAGTACAAATGAATTTGTTTTTTTATTCTGAAATTGACTGATTTATTTTCTTTGGGTATAGGCACACGGTCAGGAATTGGAAGCGCTTTGGATGCAGCACACGTCTGCTGCCGGCTACTGAACGCAGGTGAATCCTCTGTGATCACTGAACCGTGTGGAATCACCATGTCCAATACATTGTACAGGTGAAATTTATCGCGTCTCCGCAAGAGAAATTGACATGCTGCGGTCTGGGAAGACGCACTGCATATCCGTCTCTGCAGGTGATCCACGGGTGTATGTGTATGCATAGTAGGCATGGGATTTCTTGAAATCCCATCCACTATGCTGTAACATCTGGACGCTGCACAAGTGCACAACGTCCAACCCGCAGCGATTACTGATCATGTGCACCTACCCTCAGGCCTCTTTCACACATCAGTATTTTTGATCAGTATTTCATCAGTATTTGTATGCCAAAACCAGGAATGCTCCAAAATAAGGAACAGGAGTCAGTCTTTCAATTATAATTTTTTCTCTGTAAGTTCCATTCCTGGCTTTGGCATACAAACACTGATGCAAAATACTGACCAAATACTGACGTGTGAATGAGCCTTCAGACTCTGTGTTTTTTCATCTAAAAGCGTCCACTTTTCTGTGGCTGTTGGAACAGCCAGACACGTTCAGCAAAAAGTCCCATCACATGTGGAATTCATTTGAACTCCATTCCATTGTAATCTATTGTTCGATAGGGAATTCAGGCAGAACCCACCAGGCAGTAAAGAAAGACAGTGTGAACAGGCCCTAATTGTAAAACATAGGCATTAGACATTAACTGCTCATCCATATTATGGTGACACTACAATTACAGTACTATATATGCAGCACATATACACAGATATACACTATACATATACACGCCATATACATACTTTATAAATATAGAAACATACACTATATATTGTATATACAGTATACAGACACATATAGTGTGTACAAACAGATATATAAAGTATATATACAGTATATACAGTATGCTCACATACATATACAGCTTATATATATATATATATATATATATATATATATATATATTTACACAGTATACTGCACACATGCAGTATACAAATTTCATATACACAGACATACACACATACTATATACTATATGTACATGCATATATATAAATATACTGTATATATACACAATATACAGTATATATACACACACACACATGCACCACAGATATACACAATCATACTACATACATGTACACACACACATATACAGGGGTTGGACAAAATAATGGAAACACCTACCGTTTTGGCATCATAATCTACGAACATGTTATAAACATGCAAACCGTGACATATGGAAATGTTTTGTAGTTGATTATTTGTGTTATGTGATATGTGTATGTAAATTAACTGTTTGTTTTGCAGAATTGTAAGAACATTGATGAGAACCTGATACCAATGGCAGACCTCTCGGATTTTCAAAGAGGCCAAATTGTTGGTGCTCGTATGTCAGGCGCTAGTGTAACAGAAAGTGCCTGAATGCTTGGCGTGTCAAGAGGTACTTTCTCCAAAGTAATGACTGCGTTTGAAAGAGAAAAAAAAATGTTCGCAGCAAAGCACAGGTCCGGCCGAAAGTCGAAGTTGACTGAGAGACCGTCGGACTCTAAAACGAATTGTGAGAGAGGATCACAAGACTACGGCTCCGAAAATCACTGCTGAGCTCAATGAACACCTACAGAACCCAGTTTCCACAAAAACTGTTCGTTGGGAGTTGCACAAATCTGGATTCCACGGAAGAGCTGCAATTAGAAAACCGCTGCTCTCAATGACAAATGTTTCCAAGCGTTTAGAGTGGTGTAGAAACCTCCAGAATTGGTCCCTCGAGCAGTGGAAACATGTGATATTCTCAGACGAATCATCGTTTACCCTATTTCCGACCTCCGGCCGAGTGTACGTTTGGAGACAGCCGAAAGAAGCATTCCATCCAGACTGCCTCCTCCCAACCGTAAAACAAGGCGGATGTTCTGTGAGGATCTGGGGTGCTATTTCATGATTTCATGGAGATCCTCCGGGCCAATGATATCCCTTCATGGAAGAATTAACAGCTGAGATTATTTAGGCATTTTGGGTGACCAAGTGCATCCTATTGTTCAAGCACTGTTCCTGGAGGGGAACGCCATCTTTCAAGATGATAATGCACCAATTCATACAGCTAGAATCGTTAAAGCATGGCATGAGGAACATTGTAATGAAGTTGAGCATCTCATCTGGCCCCCACAATCCCCAGTCCTCAACATTATTGAGCATTTTTGGTCGATTTTAGAGATTCAAGTTAGACGTCGATTTCCGCCGCCATCATCGCTCAAAGAACTGGATGTTTTAACTGAAGAATGGGCTACAATTCCTTTGGAAACAAGTCACACCTTGTATGAATCCATACCTCGGAGAATTGAGGCTGTAATCGCCACAAAAGGTGGACCTACACCATATTAAACTAACTTTTGTTGATGTTTCCAGGTGTTTCCATTATTTTGTCCAACCTCTTTACATGTATGTGTATACTTACCAGGTTCTGCTGCTTCATCTATGCAGATCCCAGGACAGCGGATTAGGAGCAGACATGATGAGGAGAAGGGGACACAGATAGGGCTGCAGGCATCTTTCTGCCCTGGAGTCTGACCTCGGATGTGCTGTGATCGACCCCTCCCCTTCACTCTCAACTTCTAACCTGACACTGCAGGGGTGGAGAGAGAGAGAGAGGTGGGTAGGAGGGGGTTTGGGAGAGATGTTCATGGACTACAGAGGATGCACAGCATTATTCACTGTAAGTAATGCTGTATACCCTCTGTGCACTATGTAAAAGGGCTGCAGATGCAGGGGACCCCCTTTGTGGGTGGGGGCCCTAGACATCTGCCTTGTTTGCCTGCCCCGACCCTGTCTGTAGGCTTATAAAACCACAACTCCCAGTATGTCATTAAGAATGGTAATGAAATGATGGCAGTTCTTTTTACCAGCCACATCATACCGCAGTTCATACAGGATCCACAGAATTGATTTAGCACAGGCTGTATCGCAAATAAACATTTACAGGTACATTACAAATGAAGTGTTCTCTGATTAGAGTTGTCCATATCCTTTTCATCTCCATCTAGTCCAGATACCATGAAGACTTGTCACATCCACATCTCTACCAGCTTTCCCTCTGTATCTGATGAAACACAAATATATACACAAAAAGAGCAGAGGCATGGCATAATAAATGCACATACACACTTTGTTATACCATGCCTGATGAAGGGACCTCAAAAGCTTGCTTTGTACCATAATTTATTTTATTTTTGTTAGACATTATAAGGTATCATAACTACAAGAATATTATTTTTTTGCTGATAGCAATCTTTTTTTCCAACTGGCTAACATGGTATAAAACCTTTTTTACTTTTATTTAAAGTATGACACACCTAAAAGAGACAAAAACCGCAGTATCAAAACGAGATAAAAAATGCATGTAAAAGAATTCAATGAAAAAACACAAGTAGCCTATTTTAAAAAGTAGGTGTTGATATGGTGCAGAAATTTTGCAACATCAAAAGCACACCAAAAGCAGAGATTGTCCTCCAGGACTGCCCTGTATTTAGCTCCATTCATATCCCCATTAACTCTGACCAGCTTCCCTGTCCTTGCTAGAGATGAGCATCCTGACAGCATGATGCTGCCACCACAATGTTTGATGGTGGGGATGGTGTTTTCTGGGTGATGCACAGTGTTAGTTTTCCACCACATATAGTGTTTCGCATTTAGTCCAAAAAGTTCTACTTTGGCGTCATCTGACCAGAGCACCTTCTTCCACGTTAGCTGTGTCCCCTACATGGCTTTCTGTAAACGTAACTTCTCATAGTTTGCGTTCAAAAATGTCTTTCTTCTTACCACTCTTCCTTAAAGGCCAGATTTGTGGACTATACGACTAATAGTTGTTCATGGACAGATTCTCCCACCTGAGCTGTGGATCTCTGCAGCTCCTCCAGAGTGACCATGGACCTCTTGACTGTTTCTCTAATTAATGATCTCCTTGCTTAGAATGTAATTTTCAGTGGATGGCCATGTCTTATTAGGTTTTCAGTTATGCCATACTTCTTCCATTTTTGGAAGATGAATTGAACTCCATGAGATGTTCAGAGTTTTGGCTATTTTTTTTTATACCCTAGCCCTACTTTATTTCTTCACAACTTTATTCGCGACCTGGTGAATTCCTGGTGTGTTCCTTAGTTTTCATGATTCTGTTTGGTCCCTAATGTTCTCAAACAAACCTTTGAGGCCTTCACAGAAGAGCTTTAGGTACACTGAAAATACATTACACCCAGATGTAGTTTACTAATTAGGCCACTTCTGGAGGCAATTGGTCAGTCAGGATCTTTTAGGGTTATCGGTCTATAGGGGGCTGTATACAAATGCACGTCACAATTTTCATATTTAAATATTTAAATTAATTAGAATCCATGTATCACTTCCTTTACACTTCACAAATGCTTGATACTTTGTGTTGGCATAACACATAACATACATTTACCTTTGTAGTAAAGTTCATGGGATATGAGTAATTTTTCAGAGCACTGTTATAAAATATAATATGCCTCACAGTTCCGCATACAGTATGATGTTCCCCATCACTACTTCACGTTCCCCTACATTCCCTGCATGGCCTTGAAGAGGCCGTAAGCCGGAGGCAGCTTGCAATCTGCCGGAGTAACTATTGGAGCAGGTACCTGATTGGAGCTTCTCTGCTCCTGTCCCCGGACACATTTCTTCAATTATGATTGCATATCTATTACAATTATAATAGAAAAAAAAATGCATTATTTTAGCTGGTTTTATAATTAATTTTATTGCTATTTCAGTCCGTTAAATGTTGAAATTAAATATTAAACAGGCAAGCTGTATTAAATGGTGCAGCTTTAGGGAAAAAAGCATAGGATACTGTATGACATTGATAGCTTAAGAATAATACAGTTATATCAGTCATACACTTATATACTAAAATACATGTCAAATGTGTCCAAGTCTCAGATCTTTCAGTAGGAAGCTGATTTTCTGCTTGTTGGTTTCAGTATTATTTTGTACATTCAGCGCCCCCTGGTGGTGGAATAGATATATGCAGCTAACTAATTTTTCTGTCACTAACACCGTTCAGAATATTATAACCCACTTGCTAATAGTTTAGCAGCTTTACAAATGGTACAGATGAAAAAAATGATCTTCATTTCTGTATTCATGTCATTTTAAATTTATTACCTAAACATATTTATTAACTTTCTCCAAAATATTTGTAAAATATTATATGTTGTGTAATCTTAATATTAGATCATTCTTGCCGTAATGTATTTTAACACTTACAACTCTGGTAATAATAAAGAGACCACTGCAAATTTTTCAGTTTGTCCGATTTTTCTCTTTATAGGAAAATTTTTGAATAAAATGTAAATTTCTCTTTTATTCTGTAAACTATTGACAACATGTCTTCGAATTTTCCAAGCACTAAATTTTGTATTTATTTTCAGAAACTGAGAAATGGTCAAAAGAACAAAACAATGCAGTGCTTGCAGACCTCAAATAATGCTAAGAAAACAAATTCATAATCATTTAGAAACAACAATACTAATGTTTTAACTCAGGAAGAGTTCAGTAATAAATATTTTGTGGAATAATCATGATTTTTAATCACAGCTTTCATGCGTCTTGGTGTAGGGAAGGTGACCTGACGAACTGACTGGTCAGGTTTCAAAGGGGTTTGCACTTGTCAGGCAGGATGTCAGTTATGACAAAAGGGAAAACAGCTAGGAAAGTGTAGGTGACGTGCAGTAACTGGAATTGACATTAGAGGGCAGGGAGGAGTGTGAGCATAGGACTTGACATCAGCTTAGGGCTAAGAAACAGTTGGTCATGGGGGGCAGAGTTACAGGGAACCGGGAAAGTTATAAATTTGACAGGAGGGTTCCAGAAAGTTCCAGTCCCCGGGAGGAGCTCAAGAGGAGAGGAGCCTGTGGCAAAGTGGGTGTTGTGAGGAAAGCTCAACCAGGGGACTGAGGAGAGAAGAAGTCAGGGGGGTGGTCCTGACAGAGAGTACCGCAGTGCAGACGAGGCCGCTGGGAAAAGCATACCGTATTGGAGACGAAACTGAGCAGCAAAAGTGCTGATGGTGTACGGGCCTAGGGCTTCCACAGTGACTGAGCTGACAGGATCGTCACTAACTGAGGAAGGGACAGTACGTGTATATACGTCCCTGGGTTAAAAGTTACGGTGTGTGTAGCGGGTCTGGAAACGGAGGGCAGTGAAGAGAAGTGCAGTGTGTTGTCAGAGCCGTCAGTCGGACGGCGGAAAAATAAACTTGGACCTGTTGCACCCGAAAACTGCCTCCATCTTGTGTCTGTATGTTACTGCGCATTTTCCAGAGGGACCACCCCCCCAGCCCAGCCTACCGACCATACATTTGGCGTAGTTGGCAGGATCAACGCCGCTAATACAATATCTTCTGCGGCAGGCCTGCCTCTGAGGAATGGAAAAGGATTTGGACTGCACTGTTTGGATTATAAACACCTGTGGATTACAAATTACCAACCTGGGGATTACAAATTGGGAGTGCTGTGTCGTATCTGCATTGCCAGCAGAGGATCCGGGGCGGTACCAGGTTTGGAGCAAGATGGCGGTGCTGCTTCAGCACAGAGGAGAGGTCCGGGTGTTTGCAGTCGTTCTGGATGGACTGGGACCCCCTCCTACGTACCCCTGGGGACAGCGATATGTACCAGGAGGCCGACGCTCCCACATACTGGACCCTGGCAGGTGGGTGGAAAGGCCTGACGTCGCCCCACCCAGCAGAGGGAGTGGCACCGAGGAAAAGATTGGCTGCGGCTGTTTGGCGCCATTCGATTGCAGCCCCACCAGACGGTGGAATGAAGAGCGGAGACTGCAGGAGCAGCCGCGGAAAGATGTGACGGAGACCGCGGCGCCGGGGAAGGTGAGAGTTCCCCCGGCTCTACCAGCGGCTCCGCAAGCGGCTCCCACCACACAGCCGCAGCACGTGGCCTCCATTGATCCCGAAAGTCTGGCCAAGGAAAACCCCACTGTCTATGCGGAGCTGAGTGGGGTCTCCACTCCCAGCCCCGAGCCACCCCGCCCAGTGATGCCACGCCTGGTGTCGCCGGTGTGGAGCCTGTCTCTAGAAGACGCTGTTGCGTTCCCCCTGCAAGTGGCGACATTCTCCCCGAAACCGGCCATTACTCCGGTTATGCCGGCTTCGGCTGAAGCTCCGGAAGCAGTTCACCCTGCGGCCGCGGCTATGCCGGCGTTGGAACTGGCTGCGGTCTATTTGTCAGGCCCTGTGGCCCAACCTTTGGAAAACCTGATTGCCCCCATCTGCCACCCGGCCCCAGCGGCTGCTGGGCCGCTGTCATCATCCGCCGCCTCTGCCCTGTTTTCACCCCCGGCTAAATCCCACCCACCTGACTCCCAGGCTTACACCGGACCCTCGGTTTGGGTTGCAGAAGTTGTGAAGAAGAAGAAGACCAGGGAGCAGGAAGTATGGAACCTGCTCCATGCAAAGGGGGAGGCTGGCATGGCGGCTACATGATCCTTGGGGCGGCTCATGTACACAAATATACTGTATCAAAGGGATACAGGTTTATTCGAGATCTTGCTACAGGCCAGAAAGTTTATCTAAATGTGACCTCTATTCGCTATGGCCGAGCTTTGCCAGAAGGGGACTTGGTGTCCTATTATAAGGAGTACTGCCCCTGCGGCTACTATGCGATAGCCGTGCTCGCCGAACCCGAAGATCAAGAGCCCACGTAGAAAGGACTTTAAGGACACTCCCTGCATCCCGGGAGCTCCACGGCTGTGGGGTCCCTTGCTACCAGCCACCAGGAGATGGCGTGGACTGTCGGGAATTTGCTGCAACGTTTATGCAGAATATGGGGACGGTTTGTGCCCTGAGTGACGGAGAATGTTGTTGGTTTTTTTTTCTCTTGTTTTGCCTGACATCACGGGGATGCTATAAAGAAAAAGAAAGGGAGTGTCAATGTCTAAGGAAGGGGGAGAGGAAACTTGTTATGTTTTTGTGGTTTTTGTTGCATGCTGGTTAAAAAAAAAAAAAAAAAAAAAAAGGGGTACTTGTGCTATTATAGAGTTGTTTTGTTATATAATATGCAAAAGTAAAATGTAACAGGTCTGGGTACGGGAAGGTCTGTGTGACCGAAGGAAGTGTGAGACCGAAGGGGTCTATGAGTTGAGAAGGTCTGGGAGACCGAGGTGCCGACCATGACTGGTAACTAAGAGAAAGGCAAAGAGGTGGAAGAGGTGAAACAGACAGTAGTCCCAGGTCAGGTCCCTAACACCACAGACACCTCAGAAAGAAGAGGGCGGGTGCTGACAATGATCTGGTAGGTGTAAGGCCTCGATCATGGTGGACCGAATTGTGAAAAGTGGCAGAAGGGGAGAGTAGGGGAAAGTACACGCTGGAGGGAGAGAATCCAGGTGTACCTAACCCAATTTTGAAAGATGTTGTCATGTGGCGTGCACGCTGGCGAGTGGCAGCAGGCCGTTCGGAGCATGGTGCTCACGGTTTGTTTCGGCCCCCCGCGGGTAAAGGGTTTGGTCCGACAACAGATGGTAGAAGAAGCTTCAGAATGACGAAGGTAGGGGGCTATGATTGATGACAATAGACAAAGGAAGGGGGAGTGTAGGGAAGGTGAGCTGACGGAAGGACTGACTGGTCAGGTTTCAAAGGGGTTTGCACTTGTCAGGCAGGATGTCAGTTATGACAGAAGGGAAAACAGCTAGGAAATTGTAGGTGACGTGCAGTACCTGGAATTGACATTAGAGGGCAGGGAGGAGTGTGAGCATAGGACTTGACATCAGCTTAGGGCTAAGAAACCGTTGGTCATGGGGGGCGGAGTTACAGGGAACCGGGAAAGTTATAAATTTGACAGGAGGGTTCCAGAAAGTTCCAGTCCCCGGGAGGAGCTCAAGAGGAGAGGAGCCTGTGGCAAAGTGGGTGTTGTGAGGAAAGCTCAACCAGGGGACTGAGGAGAGAAGAAGTCAGGGGGGTGGTCCTGACAGAGAGTACCGCAGTGCAGACGAGGCCGCTGGGAAAAGCATACCGTATTGGAGACGAAACTGAGCAGCAAAAGTGCTGATGGTGTACGGGCCTAGGGCTTCCACAGTGACTGAGCTGACAGGATCGTCACTAACTGAGGAAGGGACAGTACGTGTATATACGTCCCTGGGTTAAAAGTTACGGTGTGTGTAGCGGGTCTGGAAACGGAGGGCAGTGAAGAGAAGTGCGGTGTGTTGTCAGAGCCGTCAGTCGGACGGCGGAAAAATAAACTTGGACCTGTTGCACCCGAAAACTGCCTCCATCTTGTGTCTGTACATTACTGCGCGGTATCCAGAGGGACCACCCCCCCAGCCCAGCCTACCGACCCTACATTGGCATGCTTTCCACCAGTTTTTCACACTGCTTTTGGGTGACCTTATGCCACTCCTGGTACAGACATTTAAGCAGTTCTTTGTTTGATGGCTTATGACTATCCATCTTCCTCTTGATTACATTCCAGAGGTTTTCAATGGGGTTCAGGTCTGGAGATTGAGCTGGCCATGACAGGGTTTTGATGTGGTGGTAATTCATCCACACATTGATTAACCTAGCTGTGTGGCATGGCGCATTGTCCTGCTGGAGAACATTGCCTGAGCAGAAGGGATCAACTGTTTTTCCAGGATAACCTTGTATGTGGCTTGATTCATACATCCTTTGCAAAGATTAACCTGCCCAAGTCCAGCCTTGCTGAAGCATCCCCAGATCATCACCGATCCACCACCAAATTTTACAATAGGTGCAAGACACTGTGTCTTGTACGTCTCTCCAGGTCTCCGTCTAACTATTAGACCACCAAGTGTTGGGCAAAGCTGAAAATTAGACTTATCAGAGAAGGTTACCTTACTCCAGTCCTCTATGGTCCAATCCTTATGGTCTTTGGCAAACTTCAGCCTGGTTCTCCTTTGCTTCTCATTGATGAAAGGCTTTTTTCTAGCTTTACATAACTTGAGCCCTGCCTCTAGGAGCCTGTTATGAACTCTTTTTGCCATGCACTTCACCCCAGCTGCCATTTGCCATTACTTTTGTAGGTCACTTGATGTCATCCTGCGGTTGCTGAGTGACATTCGAATAAGATGACGGCCATCCCAGTCAGTGGAGAGTCATTTTTGCCCTCTGCCAGTCTGTAGCTTTGTTGTCCCCAATGTCTGCTGCTTGACCTTGTAGTAATGGACATCCATATTTGAAATTTTAAGGATGGAGGCAACATGACGCTCACTGTATTCCTCTGCTAGTGAGGTCAGAATTGAGCCCTTCTTTTCCTCATTCAAGACTTTTGTTTTCAACTCCTTTGGCAAGTTTAAAAGTTATTTTTTCATTCCTATTACTTTTGGAATATTACTTGCACTTGTTTTGCCATCCAGCTTGCCCTATTGCAAGAGGATTGTGAACACCACAGCAGGGTTTTTTATACTTTCCTTCATTAAATATACTTTCCATTCAGGGACTGGAGTACATTTCTGGAGTAATGTATGCCATCAAAGTGTTGTAACTCATCATGGATGTGATAGGTGGGCCTGGTTCAGCCCATGTCCCATCCATGCTATATTCATTTAATCTGGACTGGCTCATAGATTCTAAATTTCTCAAGTGTTAATATATCTGCCCCGATACATTTTTTGTTGTTTTTCTTGATGAGGGGGCATGTAGGAGTCAGATTCATTAAGAAGAGTGACTGGAGTAAGGTTTCTGGTGTAAGGAACAGCTCATGAATTAGATGAACTGTGACTTTACACTCCCACTGGTCCTCCATCCTGTACCAGCTCTGTCCATTTTGGCAGAGGTAGAAGAAACTGGTGTGAAAACACAAAGGGTGTAAAACTTTTACACAACTGTTTTGTGCAAAAATTTAGTGACTTTTCAAAGCGATTAGAGCCAGAATCCTGCCTAAATTGCTTTGATGAATCCGGGCCACAGTGCGGTATGAAGAGAAGTTTCATGTAGGCTTTGGAAGTCCTTCAAACTTGCAGTGATTTCAATCCACAGCATATTGGGGCTCCTGTAGAAGGGAGACACATATCTTCACACCTTACCTGATTCTTTTGACCCGATCTCCCCATGTGCATGGGACTGGAGAGGAGACGATGTTCTAATCAATGATGCAATACACAAGTTCTGGCTAGAAAATAACACATAATAGGATAAATAGCATTGCCATTTTTTTCCTGTCACTCGTAAAAGGCTGTAAGAGAGAAGCTGTGATCTCACACCGTCTCTCACTATCTCCTGGAAGGCAGGTATTAAATGAAATCTATTCAGCCAGTAAGAAAATAAAAAAATGAAAAAGCAAAGACGATAACGTTAGCTATCTAACTGCCTCATATACCCAATTAAGTCCTTCCATGTCCAAGATGATTAACCTTTACAACCACTTTTCCACAAATATCCTATACAAGAAGTGTGTCACGTGCCCCGTTCTATGAGACACGGCCCGCAGGCCGGTAACTGAAACAACAGGATGCGGCACGTGTAATTATCCAGTGTGACGTGGCCCGCAGGCCTGTAACTCATACAACCAGACAAAGGGGATAGGGAAACATTTACAATGGAGGGCCCTGCAATAGGGAACGGGGGACGTGGAGACCTCCTGCACTCCCCTGAGTCAGTGTTCCTAACACTCCTAACATTCCCTATGTTGGTTCCGCACCGGGCGCCGCTCAGGAACCTGTAGCCCTGGCACACCCTACACCTATCCCTTGCTAGGGAGCTGGGTGGCGCAGGCACTGGCCCCACCGCTGCACTAACACCAACATGAGGAAAAGTGACAAACAGGGAAACACTTAGCTTTGCTATGAATGCACTTGCTCCTGGCAACAGAGACCAACACCTGAGTGCATCATCCTCCACCGTGTCCAACACCTGGGTGCAGCTTTACAGGAACAGCATCCAGCACTGAGTGCCGCCTTGGAGCAACAGAGTCCAGCACCTGAGTGCAGCTGTCCAGCAACCGAGTCCAGCAAACTGAGTGCAGCTATCAGTAACAGAGTCCAGCAAACTGAGTGCAGCTCTACACCATAGCTGCCACTCCACCAAGCTTTGCAGGAATTCTTCACTGACACCATAGCTGCCACTCCACCATGTTTTGCAGGAATTATTCGCTGACACCATGGCTGCCACTCCAGGACTCTGAATGAGCCGCCCAGGACTCTCCTCCAGCTCCCCATCCAGCTCCTTCCTTCACCCAGGATGGTTGGAAAGCCCAACAATAATAATAATATCACCAACGTGAGTGAGCACTACTGACTCACCTTTATAGAGCAAATACAACTGTTAATGATTCCCGTGCAATTACTCTAACCACCACCGGGGGCGCACTATCTCTAAAAACACCAGTGCAATAACTATACTGGCCACTGGGGTAAAACTATCTCTAAGCACAAGTGCAATGACCATACTGGCCACCGGGGACAAAACCAACCCTGAGCAAAACAGCTCACAGGAAAAAAAAGGTTATTTGTGCATTTAATCTGTCAGATCCACCCTGGATCATGACAGTACCCTCCCCTAAATGAGGGGCCTCTGGACCCTGAAGATCACTCCTCATCAGGGAACCACCTACAGCGGGGCGCCCAGATCCAGAGTTCACCCCAACCACTACCTGACACTTCAGGTGAATGACAAACGCACCGCTGGTATAGGCAATGTATGTTCTGGAGGCACCACACATCTCCAAAGCGCCGACCTGGGGAAAGAGGTATGTATGTGTATGTTCAGTATGAGCTGGTAAGACTCCGCAACACACTTCCATAGGATGTTTATTGGTGGTCACCCATACATGCTCGTTCACACACAGGTCCGGACCTGAACATTTATTGCCTCACATTCATTTATCATAATTCAGTGAACTCATTCTGGGATCAACAACAGAGGTGTCCCCCTGTGTCACCACACTCACACCCCTGCTATTCACCAAGGGAATACCACCATCCAACACTTTACACCACGAGGTCTGCTCCTCCCAGGGATGGCTAATGGCGAGGGTTGAGATTTGCCCCTACTCCCCCGCAGCACACCTGCTGTTCACACCGGAGAGGGAGGGGCCTGGGATATGGAGGAAAAATACACTCCTTGGTCGCCTTCCTCCACACGACCATGAGGGGGCGGATTCTTCGGTGGTATGGAAGATTTGTCGTGAGCCCCACGGACTATAACACCAGTCTGCTCACTACCGGGACATACCCCTTCACCTTGGGGAACCCCAGACAGCACCATGGGGACACCAACTCCACCCACCTGTCTGGGTGCGTCCGCCAGTATGAACAAGTCCCGCTCCCCAGCAGCGACTCTAGGGAGCTCCATTGCCAGCCGCAATTTGGTTTTCTGGTTGAGTCAGAGGGAAGGCTCCAGACCCTGATTACTGCTGCTGGAACTGTTTACACACCATTCAGCTCCTCGTTCACTTCAGTGAGGCCCAGCAGCAAATGCTCACAGGTCTGAACATGGCCCAAGCTCACCAGGAAAAAACATGTAAGGTTGGTGATAATGTCACCTGCCCCGTCCTGTGAGACACGGCCCGCAGGCTGGTAACTGAAACAACAGGACGCGGCACGTGTAATTGTCCAGTGTGATGCGGCCTGCAGGCCGATAACTAATACAACCAGACAAAGGGGATAGGGAAACATTTACAATGGAGGGCCCTGCAATAGGGAACGGGGGACGTGGAGACCTCCTGCACTCCCCTGAGTCAGTGTCCCTAACACTCCTAACATTCCCTATGTCGGTTCCGCACCGGGCGCCGCTCAGGAACCTGTAGCCCTGGCACACCCTACACCTATCCCTTGCTAAGGAGCTGGGTGGCGCAGGCACTGGCCCCACCACTGCACTAACACCAACATGAGGAAAAGTGACAAACAGGGAAACACTTAGCTTTGCTATGAATGCACTTGCTCCTGGCAACAGAGACCAACACCTGAGTGCATCATCCTCCACCGTGTCCAACACCTGGGTGCAGCTTTACAGCAACAGCGTCCAGCACTGAGTGCCGCCTTGGAGCAACAGAGTCCAGCACCTGAGTGCAGCTGTCCAGCAACCGAGTCCAGCAAACTGAGTGCAGCTTTCAGTAACAGAGTCCAGCAAACTGAGTGCAGCTCTACACCATAGCTGCCACTCCACCAAGCTTTGCAGGAATTCTTCACTGACACCATAGCTGCCACTCCACCATGTTTTGCAGGAATTATTCGCTGACACCATGGCTGCCACTCCAGGACTCTGAATGAGCCACCCAGGACTCTCCTCCAGCTCCCCATCCAGCTCCTTCCTTCACCCAGGATGGTTGGAAAGCCCAACAATAATAATAATATCACCAACGTGAGTAAGCACTACTGACTCACCTTTATAGAGCAAATACAACTGTTAATGATTCCCGTGCAATTACTCTAACCACCACCAGGGGCACACTATCTCTAAAAACACCAGTGCAATGACTATACTGGCCACTGGGGTAAAACTATCTCTAAGCACAAGTGCAATGACCATACTGGCCACCGGGGACAAAACCAACCCTGAGCAAAACAGCTCACAGGAAAAAAAAGGTTATTTGTGCATTTAATCTGTCAGATCCACCCTGGATCATGACAGTACCCTCCCCTAAATGAGGGGCCTCTGGACCCTGAAGATCACTCCTCATCAGGGAACCACCTACAGCGGGGGCGCCCAGATCCAGAGTTCACCCCAACCACTACCTGACACTTCAGGTGAATGACAAACGCACCGCTGGTATAGGCAATGTATGTTCTGGAGGCACCACACATCTCCAAAGCGCCGACCTGGGAAAAGAGGTATGTATGTGTATGTTCAGTATGAGCTGGTAAGACTCCGCAACACACTTCCATAGGATGTTTATTGGTGGCCACCCATACAGTGGGGCAAAAAAGTATTTAGTCAGTCAGCAATAGTGCAAGTTCCACCACTTAAAAAGATGAGAGGCGTCTGTAATTTACATCATAGGTAGACCTCAACTATGGGAGACAAACTGAGAAAAAAAAATCCAGAAAATCACATTGTCTGTTTTTTTTTCATTTTATTTGCATATTATGGTGGAAAATAAGTATTTGGTCAGAAACAAGCAAACAAGATTTCTGGCTCTCACAGACCTGTAACTTCTTCTTTAAGAGTCTCCTCTTTCCTCCACTCATTACCTGTAGTAATGGCACCTGTTTAAACTTGTTATCAGTATAAAAAGACACCTGTGCACACCCTCAAACAGTCTGACTCCAAACTCCACTATGGTGAAGACAAAAGAGCTGTCAAAGGACACCAGAAACATATTGTAGCCATGCACCAGGCTGGGAAGACTGAATCTGCAATAGCCAACCAGCTTGGAGTGAAGAAATCAACTGTGGGAGCAATAATTAGAAAATGGAATACATACAAGACCACTGATAATCTCCCTCGATCTGGTGCTCCACGCAAAATCCCACCCCGTGGGGTCAGAATGATCACAAGAACGGTGAGCAAAAATCCCAGAACCACGCGGGGGGACCTAGTGAATGAACTGCAGAGAGCTGGGACCATTGTAACAAGGCCTACCATAAGTAACACACTATGCCACCATGGACTCAGATCCTGCAGTGCCAGACGTGTCCCACTGCTTAAGCCTGTACATGTCCGAGCCAGTCTGAAGTTTGCTAGAGAGCATTTGGATGATCCAGAGGAGTTTTGGGAGAATGTTCTATGGTCTGATGAAACCAAACTGGACCTGTTTGGTAGAAACACAACTTGTCGTGTTTGGAGGAAAAAGAATACTGAGTTGCATCCATCAAACACCATACCTACTGTAAAGCATGGTGGTGGAAACATCATGCTTTGGGGCTGTTTCTCTGCAAAGGGGCCAGGACGACTGATCCGGGTACATGAAAGAATGAATGGGGCCATGTATCGTGAGATTTTGAGTGCAAACCTCCTTCCATCAGCAAGGGCATTGAAGATGAAACGTGGCTGGGTCTTTCAACATGACAATGATCCAAAGCACACCGCCAGGGCAACGAAGGAGTGGCTTCGTAAGAAGCATTTCAAGGTCCTGGAGTGGCCTAGCCAGTCTCCAGATCTCAACCCTATAGAAAACCTTTGGAGGGAGTTGAAAGTCCGTGTTGCCAAGCGAAAAGCCAAAAACATCACTGCTCTAGAGGAGATCTGCATGAGGAATGGGCCAACATACCAACAACAGTGTGTGGCAACCTTGTGAAGACTTACAGAAAACGTTTGACCTCTGTCATTGCCAACAAAGGATATATCACAAAGTATTGAGATGAAATTTTGTTTCTGACCAAATACTTATTTTCCACCATAATATGCAAATAAAATGAAAACAAAACAGACAATGTGATTTTCTGGATTTTTTTTTCTCAGTTTGTCTCCCATAGTTGAGGTCTACCTATGATGTAAATTACAGACGCCTCTCATCTTTTTAAGTGGTGGAACTTGCACTATTGCTGACTGACTAAATACTTTTTTGCCCCACTGTACATGCTCGTTCACACACAGGTCCGGACCTGAACATTTATTGCCTCACATTCATTTATCATAATTCAGTGAACTCATTCTGGGATCAACAACAGAGGTGTCCCCCTGTGTCACCACACTCACACCCCTGCTATTCACCAAGGGAATACCACCATCCAACACTTTACACCACGAGGTCTGCTCCTCCCAGGGTTGGCTAATGGCGAGGGTTGAGATTTGCCCCTACTCCCCCGCAGCACACCTGCTGTTCACACCGGAGAGGGAGGGGCCTGGGATATGGAGGAAAAATACACTCCTTGGTCGCCTTCCTCCACACGACCATGAGGGGGCGGATTCTTCGGTGGTATGGAAGATTTGTCGTGAGCCCCACGGACTATAACACCAGTCTGCTCACTACCGGGACATACCCCTTCACCTTGGGGAACCCCAGACAGCACCATGGGGACACCAACTCCACCCACCTGTCTGGGTGCGTCCGCCAGTATGAACAAGTCCCGCTCCCCAGCAGCGACTCTAGGGAGCTCCATTGCCAGCCGCAACTTGGTTTTCTGGTTGAGTCAGAGGGAAGGCTCCAGACCCTGATTACTGCTGCTGGAACTGCTTACACACCATTCAGCTCCTCGTTCACTTCAGTGAGGCCCAGCAGCAAATGCTCACAGGTCTGAACATGGCCCAAGCTCACCAGGAAAAAACATGTAAGGTTGGTGATAATGTCACCTGCCCCGTCCTGTGAGACACGGCCCGCAGGCTGGTAACTGAAACAACAGGACGCGGCACGTGTAATTGTCCAGTGTGACGCGGCCTGCAGGCCGATAACTAATACAACCAGACAAAGGGGATAGGGAAACATTTACAATGGAGGGCCCTGCAATAGGGAGCGGGGACGTGGAGACCTGCTGCACTCCCCTGAGTCAGTGTCCCTAACGCTCCTAACGGTCCCTATGCCGGTTCCGCACCGGGCGCCGCTCAGGAATCTGTAGCCCTGGCACACCCTACACCTATCCCTTGCTAAGGAGCTGGGTGGCGCAGACACTGGCCCCACCACTGCACTAACACCAACATGAGGAAAAGTGACAAACAGGGAAACACTTAGCTTTGCTATGAATGCACTTGCTCCTGGCAACAGAGACCAACACCTGAGTGCATCTTCCTCCACCGTGTCCAACACCTGGGTGCAGCTTTACAGCAACAGCGTCCAGCACTGAGTGCCACCTTGGAGCAAAAGAGTCCAGCACCTGAGTGCAGCTGTCCAGCAACCGAGTCCAGCAAACTGAGTGCAGCTCTCAGTAACAGAGTCCAGCAAACTGAGTGCAGCTCTACACCATAGCTGCCACTCCACCAAGCTTTGCAGGAATTCTTCACTGATACCATAGCTGCCACTCCACCATGCTTTGCAGGAATTATTCGCTGACACCATGGCTGCCACTCCAGGACTCTGAATGAGCTGCCCAGGACTCTCCTCCAGCTCCCCATCCAGCTCCTTCCTTCATCCAGGATGGTTGGAAAGCCCAACAATAGTAATAATATCACCAACGTGAGTGAGCAATACTGACACACCTTTATAGAGCAAACACACCTGTTAGTGATTCCCGTGCAATTACTCTAACCACCACCGGGGGGCAAACTATCTCTAAAAACACCAGTGCAATGACCATACTGGCCTCCGGGGTAAAACTATCTCTAAGCACAAGTGCAATGACCATACTGGCCACTGGGGACAAAACCAACCCTGAGCAAAACAGCTCACAGGAAAAAAAAAATTACTCGTGCATTTAATTTGTCAGATCCACCTTGGATCATGACACAGTGATGCTGAATGAAAATTGTTAAACATGTCCAAAAGATTTCTGGCCAGTGAAACAGATTTCAGTCAGCCGGGAATGACATTGTATACACTCAAATTGTGGCATGAACGATTGGTACCAGGTACAAGTCCCACATATATAATCTATATAAATAAGGGTTGAGGCACAACCACATGCCGTGAATCAGTAGCCATCCTTTGTGCCATTTTGTATTGCTGCTGTGAGCAGCCACATACTCTCCTAGGAGCAATCATTCTGGTTGGGAATACTTATGTAACAAAGCATACACCGGGACAAGGTTCTGTTTGTCTTCTCACCTATTCTTCTGATATGTTCCCCTTCACATCAGGACAACTCTAATATTGGGTGCCAATGAGGCTCAGCCCCTTAGGTAGAAGTTGTATAGGCTGCTAATGTGAAGTCTAAGGGACATAATTGGCAAATATGAAATAAAATGCATCTGCTCACCCATTTCGGAGAGCCGTTTTCAAAGCCAAGGATGGATGTAGAAGGGAAAACAGAATCAGAGTCCAAACATATATTACACATCCAAGTTTAATTTCATATTGATAACATGGAACAGATTGATTCTGCAAACAGTAGCAGTATTGCTGGCTGTGTCTAAGGGTCATAAAGGCCTGAAACGCGTTGGAAACACTACTGTTTGTGGATTCAATCTGTTCCATGTTTCTAATATGAAGAAATCAAGCTTGATTGTCTAATATTTGTTTTTATGTGGGCTATTTCCACTTCTTCGAATTCAGAGAGGGGCTGGAAAATGGGGCATGCCTGAAAGCATTGGAGAACGACAGCTCAAACCATTTTGGGTGATTAGCAATCTAGTCGTTGCCTGTATGGTCTCTCCTTAGGCTATGTTCACATGTGACATTTTTGCTGCATTTTTTTTAATGCAAATTTTCAGCTGTGTTTTAACCCCTTCACCCCCAAGGGTGGTTTGCACGTTCATGACCGGGCCAATTTTTACAATTCTGACCACTGTACCTTTATGAGGTCATAACTCTGGAACGCTTCCATGGATCCCGGTGATTCTGACATTGTTTTCTCATGACATATTGTACTTCATGTTAGTGGTAAAATTTCATTCAAATAACTTGCGTTTATTTGTGAGAAAAACGGAAATTTGGCAAAAATTTTGAAAATTTCGCAATTTTCCAACTTTGAATTTTTATGCCCTTAAATCACAGAGATACGGCACACAAAAAACTTTATAACTAACATTTCCCACATGTTTACTTTACATCAGCACAATTTTGGAACCAAAATTTTTTTTTGTTAGGAAGTTATAAGGGTTGACCAGCGATTTCTCATTTTTACAACACCATTTTATTTTTAGGACCACATCACATTTGAAGCCACTTTGAGGGGTCTATATGATAGAAAATACCCAAAAGTGACACCATTCTAAAAACTGCACCCCTTAAGGTGCTCAAAACCACATTCAAGAAGTTTATTAACCCTTTAGGTGCGTCACAGGAATTTTTTTGAATATTTAAAAAAAAATGAACATCTAACTTTTTTTCATAAAAAAATAATTCAGGTTCAATTTTTTTTATTTTACCAAGGGTAACAGGAGAAATTGAACTGCAAAAGTTATTGTGCAATTTGTGCTGAGTACGCAGATACCTGATATGTGCGGGGGAACGACTGTTTCGGCGCATGGCAGAGCTCAGAATGGAAGGAGCGCCGTTTGACTTTTTCAATGCAAAATTGGCTGGAATTCAGATTGGACGCCATGTCACGTTTGGAGAGTCCCTGATGTACCTAAACAGTGGAAACCCCCTACAAGTGACCCCATTTTGGAAACTAGACCCCCCCAAGGAACTTATCTAGATAGTGTTGAGAACTTTGAACCCACAAGGGCTTTACAAAAGTTTATAACGTACAGCGGTACAATTAAAAAATCATATTTTTTCCACAAAAATGATCTTTTCACCCCAATTTTTATTTTCCCAAGGGTAACAGGACCCTAAAAGTTATTGTGCAATTTGTCCTGAGTACGCTGATACCCCACATGTGGGGGTAAACCACTATTTGGGCGCATGGCAGAGCTCGGAAGGGAAGCAGCGCCATTTGACGTTTTTGGCTGGAATTGAGATCGGACACCATGTCGCGTTTGGAAAACCCCTGATGTAC
This sequence comes from Dendrobates tinctorius, assembly GCF_039654945.1. Classification (NCBI taxonomy): domain Eukaryota; kingdom Metazoa; phylum Chordata; class Amphibia; order Anura; family Dendrobatidae; genus Dendrobates; species Dendrobates tinctorius. The sequence continues at coordinate 10,369,448 of NW_027361830.1, forward strand.
CAAAACAGTGGAAACCCCCCACAAATGACACCATTTTGGAAACTAGACCCCCTAAGGAACTTATCTAGATGTGTGGTGAGAACTTTGAACCCCCATGGGCTTCACAGAAGTTTATAACATAAAGCCATACAATTAAAAAATCATATTTTTTCCACAAAAATGATCTTTTCACCCTCAATTCTTATTTTTCCAAGGGTAACAGGACCCTAAAAGTTATTGTGCAATTTGTCCTGAGTACGCTGATACCCCACATGTGGGGGTAAACCACTATTTGGGCGCATGGCAGAGCTCGGAAGGGAAGCAGCGCCATTTGACGTTTTTGGCTGGAATTGAGATCGGACACCATGTCGCGTTTGGAAAACCCCTGATGTACCAAAACAGTGGAAACCCCCCACAAATGACACCATTTTGGAAACTAGACCCCCTAAGGAACTTATCTAGATGTGTGGTGAGCACTTTGACCCCCCCAGTGCTTCACAGAAGTTTATAACGCCCGGGCGTGAAAATAAAAAATTCGTATTTTTTCCACAAACATGATCTTTTAGTCACCATTTTTTTATTTTCCCAAGGGTACCAGGAGAAATTGGACCCCAAAAGTTGTTGTCCAATTTGTCCTGAGTATGCTGATACCCCATATGTGGGAGAAAACTACTGTATGGGCACACGTCGGGGCTCGGAAGGGAAGTAGTGACGTTTTGGAATACAGACTTTGATGGAATGGTCTGCGGGTGTCATGTTGCCTTTGGAGAGCCCCTAATGTACCTAAACAGTGGAAACCCCCCACAAATGACACCATTTTGTAAACTAGACCCCCCAAGGAACTTATCTAGATGTGTGGTGAGCACTTTGAACCCCCCAGTGCTTCACAGAAGTTTATAACGCCCGGGCGTGAAAATAAAAAATTCTTATTTTTTCCACAAACATAATCTTTTAGTCACCATTTTTTTATTTTCCCAAGGGTACCAGGAGAAATTGGACCTTAAACGTTGTTGTCCAATTTGTCCTGAGTATGCTGATACCCCATATGTGGGAGAAAACTACTGTATGGGCACACGTCGGGGCTCGGAAGGGAAGTAGTGACGTTTTGGAATGCAGACTTTGATGGAATGGTCTGCGGGTGTCATGTGCATTTGGAGAGCCCCTGATGTACCTAAACTATTGAAACTCCCCACAAGTGACCCCATTTTGGACACTAGACCTCCCATGGAACTTATCTAGATGGGTGGTGAGCACTTTGAACCCCCAAGTGCTTCACAGAAGTTTATAACACTCGGACGTAAAAATAAAAAAATCATTTTTTTCCACAAAAATGATATTTTTGCCCCCAATTTTTTATTTTCCTAAGGGTAACAGGAGAAATTGGACCCCAAAAATTGTTTTGCAATTTGTCCTGAGTAGGTTGATACCCTACATGTGGGGGTAAAACACTGTTTGGGCGCATGGCAGAGCTTGGAAGGAAAGGAGCACCATTTGACTTTTTCAACTCAGAATTGGCTGGAATTGAGATCAGACGCCATGTTGCATTTGGAGAGCCCCTGATGTGCCCAAACAGTGGAAACCCCCAATTCTAACTCCAACCCGAACCCCAACATGCCCCTAGCCCTAACCCTAACCCTAGCCCTAACCCTAACCCTAACCCTAGCCCTAACCCTAACCCTAGCCCTAACCCTAACCCTAGCCCTAACCCTACCCCAACACACCCCTAGCCCTAACCCTAGCCCTAACCCTAATGGAAAAATGGAAATAAATACATTTTTTTAATTTTATTATTTTTCCCTAACTAAGGGGGTGATAACGGGGGGTTTGATTTACTATTTATGGCGGTTTTTATTTTTGGCAGCTGTCGCACGCTAAAAGACGCTTTTTATTGTAAAAATAGTTTTTGCATCACCACATATTGAGAGCTATAATTTTTCCGTATTTTGACCCACCGGGTCATGTGAGGTCTTATTTTTTGTGGGACGAGTTGACGTTTTTATTGGTACCATTTTCGGGCACGTGAAATTTTTTGATCGCTTTTTATTCCGATTTTTGGGGGCGCAGAATGAAGAAAAACCAGCGTTTCATTAATTTCTTTTGGGGGGGTGCGTTTACACCGTTCCGCGTGCGGTAAAATTGATAAAGCGGTTTTATTCTTTGGGTCAGTACGGTTACAGCGATACCTCATTTAGGTCGTTTTTTTATGTTTTTGTCGGTTTTATGCAATGAAAACTATTTTATATAAAAAATAATTATTTTTGCATCGCTTTATTCTGCGAGCTATAACTTTTTAATTTTTTTGCTGATGATGCTGTGTCGCAGCTCGTTTTTTGCGGAACAAGATGATGTTTTCAGCGGTACCATGGATATTTATATGCGTCTTTTTGATCGCACGTTATTACACTTTTTGTTTGGCAGTATGATAATAAATCATTATTTTTTGCTTCGTTTTTTATTTTTATTTTTTAAGGGGTTCGCTAAAGGGGTTAACTAATGGGACAGTTTTATAGGGCGGGTTGTTACGGACGCGGCGATACCTAATATGTGTACTTTTATTGTTTTTTTTTATTATTTCCAAAAAATGGATTTATTGGGGGAATATTTTTTTTTTTTCTAATTTATTTGGCGATTTTTTTTTTAATTATTTTTACACTTTTTTTTATTTTTTTTTTTTACTTTATTAAATAGTCCCAGGTGGGACATCACTGTCCTGTGACAGATCGCTGATCTGTCACATCACAGATCACTGTGACAGATCAGCAATCTGTCACAGGCATTGAATAAGACTTCCTCTTGCCTGCGCTTTGCAGGCACTGAGGAAGCTAGCTTCCTCAGGCCTCCGAAGGCCCCCGTCGCCATATTGGATTCGGGGGCCTGGAGGAAAGGAGTCCCCCGCAGCAGCGCTGCACATTGCGCTGCCGTGGGGGGCTCAGGGAAGCACGGAGGGTGCCCCCTCCCTGCCGATGCTTCCCTTTAACTCCCGGTACACCGCGATCATGTTTGATCGCGGTGTGCAAGGGGTTAACGTGTCGGGGCGGTCCATGACCGCCCCTGACACATTGTGCCGGGTGTCAGCTGTGATAATCAGCTGACACCCGGCCGCGATCAGCGGCGCTCACCACGTGGGCGCCGCTGATCGCGCCCGACGTACTATCCCGTCCATGGGCATAGGGGCCCGGGTCCCATGGACGGGATATACCGTCGGATGTCGGGAAGGGGTTAAAGTACCAGCAAAGTCTATGAGATTTCAGAAATCTCATGCACACAGCTTGTTTTTTTGTCCTCAGTATTTTGTGCTTTGCTTGTCTTTGCACAATAGAGCATGTTACTTCTTTCAGCGTTTTTCACCCATTGAAAGTAATGAATTTTGAAAAAACCTTGTAACGTAGAATATGACTTTTTTTGTCACTAAACTTTATCAGCATGCACAAGAGACAAATGTAGCATGATAAAAATACAGCAAAAACTCAGCAAAAACGCCAGTTGTGAACATACCCTTATAGTAGTTATTCTCAGCTCTAGTAAGTCTTTGCAGGCACTTTCACCTTAGAGCACAGGGCATCTCTCCCGCTCCAGAAGTGGACCTTTCTTCACAGAAACCCACAGAAACATTGTAAATTGACACGTGGTTGTGAGGTAGGCATGATGGATGGGAATGAAAAAGTAAGTGTTAAGCTTTGCAGGGTACACTGATGCCATATATTTTAGGAATAACCTTCTACTAAGAGTAAATACCCATGATCAGGAGTAGCAGTGCTATGTTCAAAATGCTGCATTGTACAGTACAAGCACAGTGGATAGGATTTATAGAAATCCCTTGCCTACTGTGTTTCTACTTGGCGCACCATAAACGCACCCGCTACGTGGGTTTACGAGCTGTAACACGACAATTTCTGTTGTGGAGACGCTAGTCTCCGCAACAGAAATCACATCAATAGAAATGTATTGTATGCGGTAAATCAGCATGGTTCGGTGAGCACATACGAATTTTCAGCGGGGAAAAAAGTATTTAGTCAGCCACAAATTGTGCAAGTTCTCCCACTTAAAAAGATGAGAGAGGCCTGTAATTGACATCATAGGTGTCACGTGGACCCGTCCTGTGTGATGCGACCTGCAGACCGGTAACTGAAGCAACAAGAAGCGGCACGTGAAGCTGTCCTGTGTGATACGGCCCGCAGGCCGGTAACTGTAAACAACAAGACAAGGGGGAGGGAACACAGTTACAATGGTGGGCCCTGCGATAGGGAAAGTGGACATGGAGACCTCCTGCACTCCCCTGAGTCAGTGTCCCTAATGCTCCTAACGTTCCCTATGTCGGTTCCGCACCTGGCGCCGCTCAGGATACCTGTCGCCCTAGTACACCCTACACCTATCCCTTGCTAGGGAGCTGGGTGGCGCAGGCACTGGCCCCACCGCAGTACTAATGCACATGAAGGGAAAACACAAACAGGGGAACACCACTTAGCTTTACTCTATTGCTCTTGCTGCTGGCAACAGAGTCCACCACCAGAATGCTGCTCTCCTCCTAAATCGCTACCACCAAGCTCTGTCAGAGCTACAAGGAAATCCCCTATGACTCCTTCACACCAGGGCTAAGACAGTGCTGCAAGGAACGCTCTCCAGCTCCTTCCTCCACCAAGGATGGTTGAAATGAGTACTATCACCAACACTGATTGCAACACCTGTGACTCTTTTATAGCAGAGCCAGCAATCACACCTGCATTATAAATGTGCACTTAACTAAAGAAACAGAGTGCAATGATGCTCACCACCACCGGGGGCAAACTTAGAACAAACCACAGTGCAATAATCCAAATGGCCACTGGGGGAAAATACATTTCTAAGCACAGCTAGAGAAAAAAAAAGGTTACCTGTGCTTTTATCTGACCTGATCCCGCATGGATCATGACAGTACTCTCCCCTTAATGAGGGGCCTCTGGACTCTCTAGACTGCTCCCCATCAGGGAACCACCTACAGCGGGGACGCCCAGACCCAGAGTTCACCCCAGCAACTACCTGCACGTCAGGTTGATGACAAACGAGTCCGCTGGTATTAGCAACATTTGCTCTGGAGGCAACACACATCTCCGAAGTGCTGACCTGGGGAACGGGTTGTGTATGTGTATGTTTGGTATAAGCTGGTAACACTCCACAACACACTTCCACTGGATGTTTTTGGTGGCCACCCATACACGCTCATTCACACACAGGTCCGGACCTGAACATTTATTGCCACATGTTCGCTTGTCACCACTTGGAGAACTCTTTCTGGGATTGACAACAGAGGCATCCCCCTGTGTCACCACACTCACACCCCCGCACTTCACCAAGGGGTACACCCCCCTCCAACCCTTTCCACCATGAGGTCTGCGCCTCCCAGGGTTGGCTAATGGCGAGGGTTGAGACTTGCCCCTACTCTCCTGCAGCACATCTGCTGCTCTCACCGGAGAGGAAGGGGTCCGTTGAAGAGAGACGGCAGAGACAGTAGTTCCTAGGCAGCAGCCCTTACTCGAGTGCCCCCAGCTGACCACTTCCCTCGCCCGCCAATCTATTACCGGGTTGTGTCTTTTCAGCCAAGGGAGGCCTAAAACAATAGGTACTGGCATTCCCTCCAAGTCGTAGCATGATAAGGACTCCTCATGATGTCCTATACGCAGATGGATATTCTCTGCGACCTTGGTCAAGCTCCCCTGGCTCAGTGGAACAGAGTTTATGGCCTGGACGCTTATAGGCTGGGCTAGTGTCCTACACCTCAGACAATGAGTCTGGACAAAGCGAGCATCCACCAGACTGACTCCTGCTTCGCTGTCCACAAGCACCGGTATCACCTCCGGTACCCCCCAGCCAAGACTGTTGTGAGTTCATTTTCCCCTTCGTCACTGAGGTCTGGTGAACTCCCTATTCTGGTAAAGGAAGGTAATGAGCCCGATTATCAGGCACCTGAGTCTAATGAGGATGACTGGCTGAGTGGAGTCACTGACTGGATATAAGGCTGCCGACGCCCTTCTGCCCTGCGGGTGATTTCTCTGTGGACTTCTAGGACACCAGTCTGATTCCTGCTTCCCTAAAGCTAAGTTTTCTGCTTTGCCTGTTTGCATTTATGTTTTGTTTTTGTTTTCCTTGCTTTTCTGGATTCTGCCATTCCCTGCTGGGATGAGCTGAATCTCCTTTTGCCGGCTGCTCTGTCTTCAGAATATTCCTGAGTACTGACATAGCTTTTTTGAAGCCTAGCGTCTTCAGGGCCTTTTTCACTGTCAGTCTGTTGGCTCTTATTTTCATAGGGTTTTTCACGGATTGCAGACAGCAGCCTTCCTGTCCTTTCCTATCTAGGTAGTTTGGGCCCCGTCTTTGCTCAGTCTATCTTTCTGTCTGTGTTAGTGTTTTCATCTTGCTTCACCGTCATTATATGTTGGGGCCTGCCTATTGCTTTGGGGTCTGCTCTGGGGCAGTTTAGTTTTCCCCTTTCTTTCTTTAGGCCTATTTAATTCTTCGGCTGTGATCGAGGGGTCTAGGGCATCGTAGGAACCCCCCACGGCTACTGTTAGTTGTTGTGATAGGATCAGGGGTCTGCAATCTGATAGCTTCCAACCTCTCTGGTTTTCTGGACTTAGCTAGCAGTTCTGTTTTTGCCTCCTACGGTGACTCAATCATAACAGAATCACCCGCCATAACGCAGATCCTAGGGTACTCAATAGCAGGAAAGAATTGTGTTTTAAAAAAAAAAAAAAAAAAGGGTGTGTATATTCTTTCCTCTATATCTCTGAGGCCGTAGGGGGAATTTTTTTTTCTCTCAATGGAGATAAAGCAATTGTCTGATCGTGTGGAGCAGCTCGCTGCGGAAGTGCTGGGAATTTCCACCTACCTTGCTCGTTCGCATGCTGTTGAACCAAAGATCCCTACACCTGATGTATTTTTTGGGGATCGATCTAAATTTTTGAGTTTCAAAAATAATTGTAAATTATTTTTTGCCTTGAAGCCTAACTCGTCAGGGAGCTCCGCGCAGCAGGTTAAAATTGTCATCTCTTTGCTGCGTGGCGATCCCCAGGATTGGGCGTTTTCTTTGAAACCAGATGATCCTATTCTGACTAATGTGAACGCATTCTTTCAAGCTTTGGGGTTGTTGTATGACGAACCTAATGCTATTGATCAGGCTGAAAAGACCCTGTTGGCATTAAACCAGGGTCGAGATTCTGCAGAGTTGTACTGTCAAAAGTTCCGAAAGTGGGCGGTCCTTACTACCTGGAATGATAATGCCTTGGCTGCTCTCTTTCGGAAGGGTTTGTCAGAAGCCGTAAAAGATACTATGGTGGGATTTCCTGTTCCCTCTGGTCTGGACGATTCTATTCTATTCTAAACCAGGGGAAGAGTCTTGAGGAGATCATTTGCATATTCCCAGTGCCTTCTGGGATAAGTGAAGAGTCTCCGCGAGCTCAACGATCACTGGGTTTTGGCCGTTGCAGCTGAAAAGAGGAAATCGGAAATACCGCGCGCCTATCGGCGCACGAATTTTGGCACATCTTTCATCGTTTTTAAGAAATCTCAAGATGGAAGAGGCCAGGAGCCATTTGGTGAGCTGCATTTCTTGCTACATGTTCACAGATTTACCAGTGGAAAAGCCAAACTTCACATGCCACAAATGCAAGCTTGTGACCCTGTTGGAGGAAAAGTTGCAAAATCTCGAAGAGAGGTTAGCTACGTTGAAGATCATTAAGGAAGGTGAAGAGTTCTTGGACAGAGCAGAATTATCTCTTCATGTTACAGAAAGAGAAGAAATTCGAAGTGCACCTGAAGAAACAGAGGAATGGAGACATGTGACCCAGAGAAGCAGGAGGATCAGGAGGCAGTCAGCACCCATACTGCTCAGAAACCAGTACCAGGCTCTCACGCAGGAAAACGATGAAGAAATACATCAGGATAAGACTTTGCCAACAAGCAGCAACCTTGTACGCCTTCAGAGTCCTCCTGGATGGAGAAAGAAAAATGTTGTGAAGAAGAAATGGAGAGTGGTGGTCATGGGGGATTCCCTGTTGAGAGGAACAGAGGCCGCTATCTGCAGACCGGATATATCTTCAAGAGAAGTGTGCTGTCTTCCAGGTGCAAAAATTAAAGATGTGTCTGACAGGATATCAGGACTCTTCAGACCTACAGATGACTACCCATTCCTGCTACTACATGTGGGGACAAATGACACCGCAAGAAACGACCTGGAAACCATCTGCAGAGACTTTGAAGACTTAGGCAAGAAAGTGAAAGAACTGGGAGCGCAGGTGGTCTTCTCTTCCATCCTCCCAGTGGATGGCCATGGAACAAGGAGGTGGAATAAGATTCTGCAGGTGAACAACTGGCTACGTCGATGGTGCCGTCAGCAACGATTTGGATTTCTGGATCACGGAGTGAACTACTTATACGATGGACTACTTGCTAGAGATGGGGTGCACCTTACGAAGACTGGAAAGCAGGTATTTGGAAGTCGCCTTGCTACACTTGTAAGGAGAGCTTTAAACTAGAACAACATGGGAAGGGAAGCAAAAGACCAGAAAAAGCCATACACCTGACAAATGCTATTGAGAACTCTGCTATTAGAAGTGGAAAGGAAGAACAAAGACGGAAGAATCTAATTAATAAAAATATTGGAGAAAGAGAAACCAATCACAAACTAAAATGTTTCTATACTAATGCACAAAGCATGGGCAACAAACAAGGAGAATTGGAACTACTAACACAGGAAAAGAAATATGATGTCATTGGAATCACTGAAACTTGGTGGGACAATACACATGATTGGAATACAAGACTAGAAGGATACAACTTATTTGCAAGAAACACACTTGATAAACGAGGATGGGGTGTCGCATTGTATGTTAGAAATGCATATATCTGCACAGAGATTGAAGCTTCAGAGACTGGGAGTTCTGTGGAAACTGTTTGGGTAAGAATACAAGGACAGAACAATGGAAAGGACACCATTGTAGGCATTTACTACAGGCCGCCTGTGCAAGCTGAAGATATGGATGAACTCTTTATGCATCAAATGGCCAAGTTCTCCAAAAAATATGACATAGTTGTCATGGGAGATTTCAACTATCCAGACATTTGTTGGGAATCTCTCTCAGGCAAAACTAACAGGTCAAGGAAATTCTTATCCTCTCTTGCTGACAACTTTATCTTCCAAAAGGTAGGGGAGAAAACAAGGGGAACTGCTACCTTGGATCTAATCCTTATAAACAGGGAGGAAATGGTTGAGGAGGTAAAATTGGCTGGGACCCTAGGAGGTAGCGACCATGCTATTTTAGAATTTTGGATAACTAGAGGCGGAAGACCTGTGAAGACTCAGACGTCAAGGTTAGATTTCAGAAAGGCAGATTTTAAGGGATTCAGAAAGAGAATTGGAGGGATCCAGTGGCTGGATATTCTTAAAGACAAAAATGTCCAGGAAGGATGGGAAATCTTGAAAAATGAAATACTCAAAGCACAGTTGTTAACAATTCCGAAAAGAGGGAAGAATAGGAAGCATTTAAGGAAACCAGGATGGATGAACACAGAACTTAAGCACATGCTAAAAAGGAAGAAAAAAATGTTTATAAAATGGAAAGAGGGAGGCATATCTAAAGAAGAATATAATGCTGTCTGCAGAACCTGCAGGGCACAAATCAGATTAGCTAAAGCTGAAAATGAATTGAGGCTTGCAAGAGATGTCAAAAGCAATAATGAAGGATTTTGGGGATATGTCAAAAGTAAAAGAAAAGTCAAAGATGCTATAGGATTTTTACAGGATGAAAATGATGAAATGGTAAGACAGGATGTTGAGAAGGCTGAACTTTTAAATTCCTATTTTGCATCTGTTTTCTCTCAGAAAGGAAATGTAACATCTACTGTTATTCACTGTCCTATTAAGGGAATAGAAGAATCCAGGATATCTATAAACAGAAAGATAGTGAGGAAACACTTAGCTAACCTAAATGAATTCAAGTCTCCAGGTCCAGATGAATTACACCCCAGAGTACTGAAGGAGATAGCAGAAGAAATTTTTGAACCCCTCTCCATAATCTTTGAAAATTCTTGGAGAACAGGAGAAGTGCCAGAAGACTGGAGAAGAGCAAATGTTGTTCCTATCTTCAAAAAGGGGAAGAAGGTGGACCCAGGCAACTATAGGCCGGTGAGTCTGACTTCTATACCAGGAAAGATCTTTGAACAAATTATTAAACAACATGTATGTCAATACCTGGATAAGAATGAAGTGATTAAACAAAGTCAGCATGGGTTTGTAACTAATAAGTCATGTCAGACTAATTTAATTTCAGTCTATGATGGTATTACTGATTGGGTGGATCAAGGAAATGCTGTAGATATAGTATATCTTGACTTCAGCAAAGCATTTGACAAAGTCTCTCATACAATCCTTATTGAAAAAATGACTAAGTATGGAATGGACAAGGCAACTGTTAGGTGGATTCATAACTGGCTTAGTGATCGGACCCAAAGAGTGGTCGTAAATGGCTGCACATCCAGTTGGAAGAATGTCTCAAGTGGGGTACCACAGGGCTCTGTCCTGGGCCCTGTATTGTTCAACATCTTTATCAACGATTTAGATGAAGGAATTGAGGGTAAACTGATTAAATTTGCTGATGACACAAAGCTAGGAGGGATAGCTAATACTAGAGAAGAGAGAGAGAGGATTCAAAAAGATATAAATAAACTGGAGAAGTGGGCAGCAACTAACAGAATGGTTTTTAACAGGGAGAAATGCAAAGTACTACATCTGGGCAATAAAAATGAAAAAAGCATATATAGAATGGGAGGAATAGGGCTAAGTGACAGCACATGTGAAAAAGACTTGGGTATACTAATAGATCACAGACTGAATATGAGTCAACAGTGTGATGCAGCACCAAAATGGCAAATGCAATTCTAGGATGTATTAACAGAAGCATACAGTCTAGATCACGTGAAGTAATTATTTCCCTCTACTCCTCTTTGGTCAGACCTCATCTGGAATATTGTGTCCAATTTTGGGCACCACATTTTAAAAAAGACATCAACAAACTGGAGCAAGTTCAGAAAAGAGCGACCAGAATGGTGACCGGTCTGCAAACCCTGTCTTATGAGGAAAGGTTGCAGGATTTGGGAATGTTTAGTTTGCAAAAGTGAAGACTGAGAGGAGACTTAATAGCTGTCTACAAATATCTAAAGGGCTGTCACATTGTAGAAGGATCAACTTTATTCTCATTTGCACAAGGAAAGACTAGAAGCAATGGGATGAAGCTGAATGAGAGGAGACACAGATTAGATATTAGAAAAAACTTTTTGACAGTTAGAGTGATCAATGAGTGGAACAGGCTGCCACGAGAAGTGGTGAGTTCTCCTTCAATGGAAGTCTTCAAACAGAGGCTGGACAGACATCTAACTGGGATGATTTAGCGAATCCTGCTTTGAGCAGGGGGTTGGACCAGATGGCCCAGGAGGTCCCTTCCAACTCTACGATTCTATGATTCTATGTCATTAGCCATTCAGGTTGATCGGTGTTTACGTGAACGCAGGATTGCACGAGAGGTGTCGCCACCGGTTGAACAGACGTCTGAACCTATGCAATGTGATAGAGTTTTGTCTAAGGCGCAATGTCAGGAGTTCAGAAGGCGTAATAAGCTGTGTTTTTTCTGTGGAGATGCCTCGCATATTATTTCTGTTTGTCCTAAACGAGAGAAACGCTTTGCACACACGTTTTCTGTTTGTGGTGTTCAACCTAAGTTTCTTCTGGCAATTACTCTGATCTGCTCCCTGTCCACATTTTCCGCCAAGGCTTTTGTGGATTCGGGAGCAGCGCTAAACCTAATGGACTTGGATTTTGCTAAACGTTGTGGATTTCTGATGACACCTCTGCAGAAGCCTATCCCTTTGAGGGGGATTGATGCTACTCCTTTGGCTAAAAATAAACCTCAGTTTTGGACCCAGGTGGTCATGCGGGTCGCCCCAGACCATCAAGAAAATTGCAGATTTTTGGTGTTGCATGGTCTGCATGATGCCGTTGTTCTGGGGTTTCCCTGGTTGCAAATTCATAATCCAGTTTTGGATTGGAAGTCTGTGTCTGTGGTGAGTTGGGGTTGTCGGTGTGCCTCTAGTGAGGCTCCGTTTTTTCCACCTCTCCTCAGTCGCATGATGTTCCTGACTATTTGGTGGACTTTTATGATGTATTTAGTGAGAATGAGTCTGCGTCCTTGCCTCCTCATAGGAGTTATGACTGTGCTATTGAACTAAGCCCGGGGTGTAAATTTCCCAAGGGTCGGCTGTTCAATTTATCTGTACCCGAGCACGAGGCTATGCGGTCCTATATTAAGGAGGCGTTGGAGAAGGGTCATATTAGACCATCCTCTTCACCCTTAGGTGCCGGGTTTTTTTTTGTGGCCAAAAAGGATGGTTCTGTAAGGCCTTGTATTGATTATCGTGCCATCAATAAAATTACTATTAAATATCAGTATCCGTTACCCCTGATTTCGGATCTATTCTCTAGAGTTAGAGGTGCTTGCTGGTTTACCAAGCTTGACCTCAGGGGGCGTATAATCTTATCCGCATTAAGCAGGGGGATGAATGGAAGATGGCGTTTAATACTCCGGAGGGACATTTTGAGTACCTGGTGATGCCTTTTGGGCTCACTAATGCCCCTTCTGTCTTCCAGTGCTTCATGAACTATATTTTCCGAGACTTTGTAGATAAATTTTTGATTATCTATCTGGATGATATTTTGATCTTCTCCAAGGATTGGGATACTCATGTGGAACATATTCGGACTGTGTTCCGGATCTTGAGGGAGAATTCCCTGTATGTCAAAGGATCGAAATGCCTTTTTGGAGTACAGAGGATTTCATTTTTGGGATTTATTTTGTCTCCGTCAACTATTGAAATGGACCCGGCCAAGGTGCAGGCCATTTATGATTGGGTTCAGCCCACTTCTTTGAAGGCCCTCCAGAAGTTTTTGGGTTTTGCTAATTTTTATCGGAAATTTATAGCAAAATTTTCTAGTATTGCCAAGCCATTGACTGATCTGACTAAGAAAGGTGCTGATGTGTTGAATTGGTCTCCGGAGGCTGTTGCTTCCTTTCAGGAGCTGAAGCGAAGATTTACCTCCGCCCCGGTTTTGCGGCAACCTGATGTCTCACTCCCGTTCCAGGTAGAGGTGGATGCTTCTGAGATTGGTGCAGGAGCTGTTTTGTCCCAAAAGGATCCTGTAACATCTAAAATGAATCCCTGTGCTTTCTTTTCCCGAAAGTTCTCTCCATCTGAACGTAACTATGAGGTGGGGAATCGGGGACTGTTGGCCATGAAATAGGCATTTGAGGAGTGGAGACATTGGTTGGAGGGAGCTAAACATCAAGTTGTGGTCCTCACTGACCACAAGAATTTGATTTACCTAGAGTCGGCTAAACGCTTGAACCCTAGACAGGCTAGGTGGGCCTTGTTTTTTACACGTTTTGATTTTGTGGTCTCTTTTCTTCCTGGAACTAAGAATGTCAAGGCAGACGCCCTCTCTAGGAGTTTCTTTGCTGATTCTCCTGTGGTGACCAAGCCTGCTACCATCTTAGGCGAAGGGGTAGTTCTTTCTGCCATCTCGCCCGATTTGAGACTTGCTCTGCAAGAGTTCCAGGAGGACAAACCTGAGCGTTGTCCCAATGGAAAGTTGTATGTTCCTGACCAGTGGAAGAAGAGAGTGATGTCTGAAGTTCATTGCTCTGCATTGGCTGGTCATCCAGGTATTTTTGGTACTAGAGATCTGGTGAGTCGCCCACCTTGTCTCATGATGTCAGGAATTTTGTGCAGTCCTGTGGGACTTGCTCCCGGTCTAAATCTTGTTCTCGCTTTAGTGGGTTGTTGATGCCTTTGCCGGTTCCCAGGAGGCCATGGACCCATATCTCAATGGATTTCATCTCTGATATGCCGGTCTCTCAAAGAATGACTGTTATTTGGGTGATTTGTGATAGGTTCTCTAAGATGGTTCATCTTGTACCACTCCCTAAGTTGCCACCTTCCTCTGAGTTGGTGCCCGCTTTTGCAACAAGTGGTTCGCTTGCACGGGATTCCTGAGAACATTGTATCTGACAGAGGAGTTCAGTTTGTGTCTAGATTTTGGAGGACTTTCTGTTCCAAGCTGGGAATTCACTTGTCCTTCTCCTCTGCTTTTCACACTCAGACCAATGGGCAGACAGAGAGAACAAACCAGACCTTGGAGTCGTATTTGAGATGTTTTATTTCCGCTGATCAGGATGATTGGGTTTCATTTTTGCCCTTGGCCGAATTTGCTTTAAATAATAGAGCTAGTTCTGCCACTTTGATGTCACCTTTTTTTTGTAACTTTGGGTTTCATCCTCGATTTTCTTCAGGGCAGGTGGAGCCTTCTGCCTGCCCTGCTGTTGACACTGTGGTGGAGAGAATGCACCAGATCTGGGACCAAGTGGTGGATAAGTTATCTCTCTCCCAGGAAAAGGCCCAGCGGTTTTCCAATCGACATAGGACCATTGGTCCCCAGTTTAAGATTGGTGATATGGTGTGGTTATCATCAAAAAATATTGCTATGAAGGTGGCTTCTCCTAAGTTTAAGCCTAGATTTATTGGACCTTACAAGATTTTGGAGATTATTAATCCGGTCTCTTTTCGTTTGGCTCTTCCTGTCACATTTAAAATCCATAATGTGTTCCATAAGTCCTTGTTGAAGAGGTTTGTTGAACCAGTTGTTCCTGGGGTGGCACCTCCAGACACTGTATTGGTAGAAGGTAACATGGAATATGAGGTAGAGAAAATACTGGATTCCCGTCTGGCTAGATGGAGACTCCAGTATTTGGTTAAGTGGAAGGGTTATGGTCAGGAGGATAATTCCTGGGTCTCTGCCTCTGATATTCATGCCAAAAGATTGGTGCGTGCCTTTCATCGGGCTCACCCTGATCGCCCTGGTGGCGTGGTTGAGGGTTCGGTGACCCCTCCTCAAGGGGGAGGTACTGTTGTGAGTTAATTTTCCCCTTCATCACTGAGGTCTGGTGAACTCCCTATTCTGGTAAAGGAAGGTAATGAGCCCAATTATCAGGCACCTGAGTCTAATGAGGATGACTAGCTGAGTGGAGTCACTGACTGGATATAAGGCTGCTGACGCCCTTCTGCCCTGCGGGTGATTTCTCTGTGGACTTCTAGGACACCAGTCTGATTCCTGCTTCCCTAAAGCTAAGTTTTCTGCTTTGCCTGTTTGCATTTATGTTTTGTTTTTGTTTTCCTTGCTTTTCTGGAGTCTGCCATTCCCTGCTGGGATGAGCTGAATCTCCTTTTGCCGGTTGCTCTGTCTTCAAAATATTCCTGAGTACTGACATAGCTTTTTTGAAGCCTAGCGTCTTCAGGGCCTTTTTCACTGTCAGTCTGCTGGCTCTTATTTTCATAGGGTTTTTCACGGATTGCAGACAGCAGCCTTCCTGTCCTTTCCTATCTAGGTAGTTTGGGCCCCGTATTTGCTCAGTCTATCTTTCTGTCTGTGTTAGTGTTTTCATCTTGCTTCACCGTCATTATATGTTGGGGGCTGCCTATTGCTTTGGGGTCTGCTCTGGGGCAGTTTAGTTTTCCCCTTTCTTTCTTTAGGCCTATTTAATTCTCCAGCTGTGATCGAGGGGTCTAGGGCATCGTAGGAACCCCCCACGGCTACTGTTAGTTGTTGTGATAGGATCAGGGGTCTGCAATCCGATAGCTGCCAACCTCTCTGGTTTTCTGGACTTAGCTAGCAGTTCTGTTTTTGCCTCCTACGGTGACTCAATCATAACACAAGACCTCTGCTGACATGGTACCTTGGGAGGGCAAAATGGAGGAAATGTATACTCCCTGGTCGCCTCCCTCCAAGCGACCAGGGGAATGTGGCTTTTCAGATGGCACAGATAATTTGGCACACAATGGGCAAGCCTTCAGGACATGACTAGTCTGCCCACAGTACAAACATGCCGACACCACTCCCCGAACCGTAGGCAGCTCCGAATACAAACTAGCTACACCTACTTGCATAGGTTCGTCTGGAGACTTGGCATGAACTGGGCAGGCTCTCATAAAATGGCCAGGCTTCCCACAGGAAAAGCATACCCCCCCACCACGACAAGCCACAGACACCCCCTTTTTTGTCTCAACAACACTGGGCTGTCTGGGTTCCTCCATCCACACTGGTGGGTCCTCCTCCCTAGCGAGGACATCAGGGGGCACTTTTTGTATATGTCTTTCCCTGAGGCGTCTATCCACTCGGATGGCAAGGGATATGGCGGCCTCCAGTGACCTAGGGGTGGTGTACTGCACCAGAGTATCCTGCAACTTTGGAGACAAACCCTGCACAAACTGACTCCTAAGTGCAGGGTCATTCCACTGAGTGTTAGTGGCCCATCTCCTAAACTCTGAGCAGTACTCCTCAGCAACCCGGGCTCCCTGTTTACACCTACGGATCCGAGATTTCGCTAGGGCGACGCCATCAAGATCCCAATACACAAGCGCCAAAGCCGCAAAAAACTCGTCCACGGACACAAATGATGGAGAATCGTCTGGTAGGGAGAAGGCCCAGGATTGGGGATCCTCTTTAAGAAGGGACATAATGATTCCCACCCGTTGCTCCTCACTCCCTGATGAACGAGGGCGCAGCCTGAAATACAATTTACAGGCTTACTGGAATACCAAGAATTGATCTCTCCCTCCAGAAAATCTGTCAGGGAGGGATATTTTGGGTTCTGACTGAGCTTGTTCCTGAACCAAGCCCCCAGAGCCCACCAACAGCCGAAGCTGCCGCACCAACCCTCCGCGCAGCCCCCTAATCTCATTAGTAAGGGTCTGCAGGATTTGGGCAAAGGTCTGAACTGGGTCCATGGCTCAGCAGAGAAAAAAAAAGTTGTAGTTTGGTGATAATGTCACGTGGACTCGTCCTGTGTGACATGGCCTGCAGGCCGGTAACTGTAAATGTGGCGCCCCAGGAGTATGGTCGCCACAGTGGCATTGCCTTCCTCAGGGAGGGTGATGTCAGGCTTGGAGGCATTGAAGGGTCTCTCTAACAGTTAACCATGTCATGCAACACAGTTCCCACTCCAGGCCAACAGAGGGAGCTCTGAACCAGAATTGGGGGAGGAGTGCTCTCTGTGGGCCAGGAGGGGAATTATTCAGTTCTGTGAGGAGGGCAAAGAGTGTAGACGTGTGGAGAGAAACTGGAGGTTGAGCTGAAGATAGAGAGCTCCCTCCCAGTGATAGCGCATGATCTGGAGCCTGGTCTCCACGGTTGTATGGATACTGAAGGTCATGCAACAGAAACCAGAGGAATAGGAAGCTGTAAATGCTCTACTCCCACCTAAAACTCAGAGGCACAACAGCGACGGGTGAGCCAAGAGAGATAGAGGACTACAACTGTCTGTCATACGAGGTAGTTCTAAGAGAAGATAAGAAGGAGGAACTTCAGTTTAACACATTACTGGATGTACCTCAAGCAAGCGCTAGGAAGGAGACTACACATCCCATCTGATAGAGAGATCCCTGAGTTGCTTCCAGGCTAGCCTGCTCCTGTGCCATCTGTAACCAGGACCCTGGACTGTGTTTGCCAAGTAAAGGTAAAGAAACTGCACCCTGTTGTGTCTTTGCCTCCTTCCTGCAACATCCTCAGCACTGTTATATCTCTGTGCCAAACACTGCACCCTCTTCCTAAACATTCCGGTACACTGCCCTGGGACCAACAGCCCTACCTGTGGAGGGCTACAACATCATTGCTGCACTACACCATCTGTCCCAGAGGATCTGTCTGCAGCGTCGGCTTAACACCTCCCTTGCCGAACACCACAGGTGGCGTCACGAATCACTTATAAACTTTATTCCCAACTAAACCCCTTTTACATGGGCGCCCAGGGCCATGGACCGGGTCACCGCTGCTGTGACAATCCCCTCTGAGAGACCGGCCCGGTACCGAGTACCCCACAGCCCTGGGAGGGCGACCAATAAACAACAAAACAAGGGGGAGGGAACACAGTTACAACGGTGGGCCCTGCGATAGGGAAAGGGGACGTGGAGACCTCCTGCACTGTGACGGGGTATACGACAGAGCAAGAAGGGACAACAGGCCGAGGGACGATCCAACGAGATTTATTAAGGCAGGGAGCATACAACATCAAATATCCATAATGTCCTTGGAGTCCATGAGAAGTCCACAATAAGTCCACACAATGGAAACAAATCCGGGCACCTCACGATAGTCCTTGTGCCAGATACGATAACAATAATCCTTGCAATAGTCCACAGGATTCCACACAATCCTACGGATGTCACGAGCTGGCCTCAACTCAGTTCGTGACTCCTTCCACGTCCTCACTCAAATCACAACTGATCTTAAAACAAGTATGTATTGTCAGGGATCCTGGGATCAGCCCATCAGAAGGGGGGTAGGGGTCACACCTGCTATTCAATGGTTTGGTCCATCAGAGGATTCTAGAAATGTAAGGGCTCCACTTAGTCTACAGGATGTGTATTGTAGGTTATCTTCTGCTTAGGAAAACAATAGCCAAAGTTCCACTAGCTGTTGACACAAGCCTAAATTAGATTATGGTCCAGGTACATCACAAGACATTGCAAAGTATTGGGGGAAGGAAACATGGTTAATTTACAGCAAATACAACCAGAGAAAAGTTAAATGACATATTATACAAAATACAGGACGGGGCAAAACTACAAATCATGACAGCACTCCCCTGAGTCAGTGTCCCTAACGCTCCTAACGTTCCCTATGTTGGTTCCGCACTGGGCGCCGCTCAGAATACCTGCCGCCCTAGCACACCCTACACCTATCCCTTGCTAGGGAGCTGGGTGGCGTAGGCACTGGCCCCACCGCTGTACTAATACACACGTAGGGAAAACACAAACAGGGGAACACCACTTAGCTTTACTCTATTGCTCTTGCTCCTGGCAACAGAGTCCACCACCAGAATGCAGCTCTCCTCCTGAATCGCTGCCACCAAGCTCTGTCAGAGCTACAAGGAAATCCCCTATGACTCCTTCCACACCAGGGCTAAGACAGTGCTGCAAGGAACGCTCTCCAACTCCTTCCTCCACCAAGAATTGTTGAAATGAGTACTATCACCAACACTGATTGCAACACCTGTGACTCTTTTATAGCAGAGCCAGCAATCACACCTGCATTATAAATGTGCACTTAACTAAAGAAACAGAGTGCAATGACGCTCACCACCACCGGGGGCAAACTTAGAACAAACGACACCACAGTGCAATAATCCAAATGGCCACCAGGGGCAAAAACATCTCTAAGCAAACCTTGAGAAAAAAAAAGGTTACCTGTGCTTTTATCTGTCCTGATCCCGCATGGATCATGACAATAGGTAGACCACAACTATGAGAGTCAAAATGAGAAAACAAATCCAGAAAATCACCTTGTCTGATTTGGCAAGATTAATTTTTCAAATTTTGGTGGAAAACAAATATTTGGTCATTATCAAAAGTTAATCTCAATATTTTGTTATTTATCCTTTGTTGGCAATGACAGAGGTCAAACGTATACTGTAAGTCTTCACAAGGTTGGCATACACTGTTCATGGTATGTTGGCCCATTCCTTCATGCAGATCTCTTCTAGAGCAGTGATGTTTTGGGCCTGTCACTGGGCAACATGGACTTTCGAATCTCTCCAAAGGTTTTCTATGGGGTTGTTATCAGGAGACTGACTAGGCCACTCCAGGACCTTCATATGCTTCTTACGAAGCCACTCCTTCGTTGCCCTGGTGGTGTGCTTGGGATCATTATCATGTTTCATCTTCAATGCCCATGCTGATGGAGGGAGGTTTGAACTCAAAATCTCACGATACATGGCCTCATTCATTCTATCGTGTACACGGATCAGTCATCCTGGGCACTTTGCAGAGAAACAGCCTGTAAGCATGATGTTGCCACCCCCATGCTTCACAGTAGGTATGGTATTCTTTGGAGGCAACTCAGCCTTCTGTCTCCTCTAAACACAACAGGTTTTGTTTCTACCTAACAGTTGTACTTTGGATTCATCAGACAATATGACATTCTCCCAATACTCTTATGGATAATCTAAATGTTCTCTAGCAAACTTCAGACGGGCCCGGACATGTACTGGCTTAAGCAGGGGAACACATCTGGCACTGCAGGATTTGAGTCCCTGGCGGCGTAGTGTGTTACTGATGGTAGCCTTTGTTATGGTAGTCCCATCTCTATGCAGGTCATTCACTAGGTCCCCCCGTGCGGTTCTGGGATTTTTGCTCACCGTTCTTGTGATAATTTTGACCCCGCAGGGAGAGATCTTACGCGGAGCCCCAGATCGAGGGAAATTATCAGTGGTCTTGTTTGTCTTCCATTTTCTTATATTGCTCCCACAGTTGATTTCATCACACCAAGCTGCTTGCCTATTGCAGATTCATTCTTCCCAGCCTGGTACAGGGTTACAATTGTGTTTCTGGTGTCCTTCGACAGCTCTTTGGTCTTCACCATAGTGGAGTTTGGAGTGTGACTGTTTGAGGTTTTGGACAGGTGTCTTTTATACTGATAACAAGTTCAAACAGGTGCCATTACTGCAGGTAATGAATGGAGGACAGAGGAGCCTCTTAATGAAGAAGTTACAGGTCTGTGAGAGCCAGAAATCTTGCACATTTTTAGGTGATCAAATACTTGTTTTCCACCAGAATTTGAAAAATAAATCTTGCCAAATCAGACAAGGTGATTTTCTGGATTTGCTTTCTCATTTTGACTCTCATAGTTGGGGTCTACCTATGATGTTAACTACAGGCCTCTCTCATCTTTTTAAGTGGGATAACGTGCACAATTGGTGGCTGACTAAATACTTTTTTTCCCCACTATACCTGCATGATTAGAACGCAGCGCTTTGGATCAGCGGAAATTGGATGCGTCCAAAGCGCTGCTACTTCCTGTTCATGGAAAGGTAACCTAACAGTTCGACCTCAGCAGAACTACCTGTGTGCAAAAAATGTCCCATCACTTTTGCTAGCCTTTTTCTCTCAATACATACATATTTACGCTCTTTGAATTATGAATCAGATACAATGAACCCAAATGACTTCTTTTTCTTCTTATTCTCTTTGATATATGTATTCAAGTGTCATCTTGGGGTGTTTTCTGCTCTCAGTTCAAACCTTCTAGGATGGGTTGTGCAATCATCTGATCATTTAGGGTCCTGTATTTGGATCCTCACCAACTCAGTGTTTAACACTTTTAACCCCTTAACGACCAAAAGTATTTTTGTTTTTGCGTTTTCATTTTTTTGCTCCCCTTCTTCCCAGAGCTGTAACTTTTTTATTTTTACATCAATATGGCCATGTGAGGGCTTGTATTTTGTGGGACAAGTTGTCCTTTTGAACAACACCATTGGTTGTAACATATCATGTACTGGAAAACAGGAAAAAAATTCAAAATGCGGTGATATTCCAAAAAAGTGAAATTCCACAGTTGTTTTTTTTTTTGTTTTTTTTTTAACATTTCACTAAATGCTAAAACTGATCTGCCATCAGGATCATTTTTATTTAATTGATGAAAAAAATTCCATAGTTTGTTAAAAAAAAAAATTGCGCCATTTTCTGATACCCATAGCGTCTCCATTTTCCGTGATCTTGGGTTGGGTGAGAGCTTATTTTTTGTGTGCCAATCTGATGTTTTTAATGATACCATTTTGGTGCAGATACGATCTTTTGATCGCCCGTTATTACATTTTAATGCAAAATTATGGTGTCCAAAAAAACCTAATGCTGGTGTTTTGACTTTTTTCTCGCTATGCCATTTAGCGATAAGGTTAATTTTTTTATATTGATAGATCAGGCAATTCTGAACATGGTGCTACAAAATATGTGTATATTTGAATAAAAGAGTGACACACTGGCGCTAGTCCACTTTCCCCCAGAAGAAAAAATTGGGTGTTCCCAGATGCTGCTGGTGATTGACAGGTTCTGTGCTAATACCTGCTAAAAAGAGACAAGCTTAAAATAGTAATTACACCGTGCTATACTGGGAAAGACAAGGATTAATATTAGACTACTCACTTGATAATGTATAGAAAAAACAAGATGTCCTGGAGGCTGGTTGCCTGGTCTTGGAAATATGGATAGCTGGCACAAAAAGTGGGATGAATAAATGAATGAATGAATAAATAAAGCCTATTTTTTTTTTTGTTTTTTTTTGTTTTAGAAAATAAGCTACTCACTTGTTAGTGTATAGAAAAAACGCAATGTCCTTAAGGCTGATCGCTTTGTCTTGAAAATGTAAGTAGCTGCCAATAAAGTGAATGAATAAATAAACAAGTAGAGTACGCTTATCTTACAAAAAAGGGGGGGGTAACCCCTTAAGGGTTAAAAGAGATTCTGCTAGACTTACTTATTAATGAATCCGACCATAAGTGCATCCAACCTGGAAACTGTAACTGGGATATTGGCTGGCAGATGTCCCCTAATCCTGGTTTAATTATAATTACTAATAAAAAAAAAAATTTGAATATCAGAAAAAAAGCCAAAAGGTACCAAGGAATAATGATAGATGGTTCGGGTGGAGGCTGAGGCTAACCTTGCCTAACCTTGCCGAATGCTTGTGGCTGAATATCCTTAGATAAATCAAGAGCACCTGGTACTAGACTGTTATATGCAGAGGCAGACCTGTGACATAGATGAGGGTTAGAGGAGGCTTGTGCTCGCTGGTATAGTGCAGGGAGGGGTGGCACTTACTTGGAAGCTGGTGGTCGGTGGTGCAGTCAAGCATGCTAGATGAGGTGGGTGATGACCGATGCTGCTGGGCAGTGAAGCAGTGCGGATCGCCGCTACATCGCGTGCTCCAGCAGTGAGCGACGCTGAGGAGGTCGGCGTGTGGTGGGGGCAGGGTGTAGCGTGATGTCACACTGGGAAAGGACGGTGGCTGGCTAATGGCACAAAACCAACGCGTTTCGAGAGAACGTCTCTCTTCATCAGGGTTCATTCATTCATTTATTCATCCCACTTTTTGTGCCAGCTATCCATATTTCCAAGACCAGGCAACCAGCCTCCAGGACATCTTGTTTTTTCTATACATTATCAAGTGAGTAGTCTAAAATGTGTATATTTGATTTTATTTTTGTTTTATTTTGAATGGGGTGAAAGGGGGGGTGATTTGAAATTTTATATATTTTTTATTTTTTTAACATTTTAAAAAATATTTTTTCTTTTCTTGACTCGCATTGGCAAGTGTTGTCTGATATACAAAGCCACTTGCAGCATGCTGCGATTGTTTATTCAGCCAGATTCCAGCTGAGGAATAAGTCACAGATGAACCCTGCCTCGTTGAATAAGATTGATGCAAGCACAATGCGATTTTTTTATCACATTGCGCTCACTGATTTTATATGCATGCAGATGAGAGCAAAGCCTTAATGTATAGGCTCTTGTGGTCAGCGAAGTCCTCTTTCTCTCCTTAGGCCTTATTCACATGGAAGTGTTTCACATCCAAGTTGTATACTTTTTTCACGGATATAACACATAAGCATTTATAATCTATGATGCTATTCACATATCTGTGTTATTTGTTTTTTTTTACGAACTGTATGTCCATGCATAACACACAGAGACATTTCCGTTTTTCTACAGTATCACGGATGAAAAGTGCGAATACAAGTCTATGGGTCCATTAAAAACACATGAAACACTGATGGTAAAAACAGATGTCCTGATGGCAAAAATAGACATATGGACTGTACATTGCTAACACGCTGATACAAAACACTGATGGCACTGGTACCATCTTTTCATGTACGTGTTTAAACACAAATGTGTGATTGAAGCCATAGATTGTGAACTCTTAGGCCGAGGTCACACATGTGAGAAACTTGCACGAGTCTCGCATCTCAATACCTGGCACTGCCACCGGCACTCGGGACCGGAGCGCTCAGCTTCATAGAAATATATGTGCCGGGTGTTGCGATGAGAGACTCATGAGAGTTTCTCACATGTGTGACCCCAGCCTTAAGGTCAGTGGGGTTCTCTCTCTCGTGTAGAGTGCAAGCTTTTATGGTTAGCAGGGATCTCTCTTTCTTATGTAGAGTGTAAGCTCTTATGATCAGCATGGTTTTCTCTCTCTCATGTAGAGTGTAAGCTCTTATGGTCAGCAGGGTCTTCTTTCTTCTGTAGAGAGTAGGCTCTTATGATCAATGGGGTTCTCTCTATCTCTCTCTCTCCTCTCTCCCCCGTGTGTACTTTCCAAGTAATTATAAGCTTTCTAGAATTGAGATTTGCATGGAAATCAAATTTTGGGGGAAATATTGGTAGAGATTGTGAGTTTGAGTTTCAAAAGGTCTGTTCATCTCTATTAGGCTGGAGTCACACACGACATATAAAAATTAGGTCCGTTTTTCACAGACCAGAATCGCACAAATGTTTCATGAACAGTGATCCATATGTCCTCCGATTGTAATGCGAGGATGCGATTTTCTCGCATCTAAGCATCTGTGTGACATCCGTATGATGAGATTTTCTCGCCGGCTTGCAAAATGGACATATAATGGATCCCAATGACAGGTTAAAACACAAACGAAAGAATAGATATATACACATAGAATACATATATATATGTATATATATATATATATATACCTACACATGTCATTGAGATACATATATATATATAGTTCATAGAGTTCTACATAGCATAATAGCCGCTAAATGAATTTCCGGCTTGTGCAAAATCATTACAGAACCCGACAGGAAATGACGCATGGTTTTCACACAGTAAACCATTTCATTTAATTTAGTTTTATATATGTCTTTGACTAACAGTTAGATTAGTGCATGTGTTTAAAATTTGGGACATGTGTTAAATTAACGGGTAAATTCGTTGAAAAAAATTGCGTGAGCTCCCGTGGTAGTTTCTCCACCAGAGAGGGAAAGCCAGTGACTGAGGGCAGATATTAATAGCCTAGAGAGGGACCATTGTTATTGGCCCCCCCGGCTACAAACATCTGCCCCCAGTCACCCCAGAAAAGGAGCATCTATACAATGCGCCTTTTCTGGCACTTAGCATCTCTATTCCCATTGCCTTTAGCTGTGGCTCATGGGTTAATAAGGGGTTAATGTCACCTTGCTATTGAAAGGTGACATTAAGCCGGGTTAATAATGGACAGGTGTCAATAAGACACCTCTCCATTATTAATCCTATAGTAGTAAATGGTTAAAAAAGACACACACATTAATTAAAAACTCTTTTAATGAAATAATTACACAAAGTTTTTGACCAAATTTATTATGCTGCCAATCCAACCGAATCCCTTGTTCTCCTGTAAGAAAAAAATAAAATAAAAAAACAACAATAATTATACCTCTCTGCAGCTCAGTCAGGTCCCCCGATGCAATCCATCACAAGGGGTTAACTAGTTTACAACAGGGACTGGTGCTAATGCTAATGGCCCAGCCGTAAACCACTGTAGAATGAATTAAATCATGTCTGCGCAGGTGCCCCGGCTGACCGGAGATGAACTGATTAGCATGGGAAAGTTTCTGAACTTTCCCCACGCTCCTGAGTTCACCTCAGGTCAGCTGGGGACTCTGCGCAGCCTCACTGACTACCACTGATGTCACTGAGGCTGCGCGGAGTCCCTGGCTGACCTGAGGTGAACTTGACAATGTGGGAAAATGTTAAGGCTATCAAGAACTTGTTTGGTGATGACATCACTATCCAATGCCCTAATAAGAATGCGTTGGAGTCCGAGAGAGAAGGAAACCACAGGATTAAATGATAATTTAGTATATGTATTGGGGTCTTTCAATTGGCAAAAGGCCTCCAGAAGTAGGTTTTCTATAAACATTGGTCAAGATGAGACCGGCATTGTCAACCTCCAGATGAACATCCAAGAAGTTGATTTTCCTGAAGTCAAAACTGTAGGTTAAATGAATATTATATGAATTCTAATTAAGAGTTGTCATGAAATCCCCAAGCTGCTGCACCGTCCCGTCCCATAAAAACAAGACTCTTTTTATCTACAGAAGTGCGGCACAGCCATGGGCGCGTTCTGTGCGCCCTATTATGCTAATCTCTTCCTTGGGTCCTGGGAGAGATTTCTCTTTGGCGATGGGGGCATGCCGGCCACCTTCCAATGTGCTGTGCTGGCATAGATATATTGATGACATCTTATTTTTGTGGGACGGGACGATGCAGCAGCTTGGGAATTTCATGACGACTCTTAATCAGAATTCTTATAATATTCATTTAACCTACAGTTTTGACTTCAGGAAAATCAACTTCTTGGATGTTCACCTGGAGGTTGCATCTTGACCGACATTTATAGAAAACCTACTTCTGCTAATGCTCTTATTCATGCGTCGTCCACTCACAATCCATCCACCATCAGAGCCGTCCCGGTCAGACAATTCCTGAGGATGAGGCGAATCTGCTCTTTGGATACCAAATTTGAGGCACAGGCCTCTGACCTTAAATCACGATTCTTGGCCAGAGGTTATAGCAACAAATGCATCATGAAGGGGTACGATAGAGCTAGGAGGACTCCATGCAGCAGTCTTTTGGGCTCTGGGAGAGGTAACCTATGGACTGATAGAGATGGGCCAAATAGGTATATCTCAACATACAATCATGAATGGGAGAATATGAGGCAGGTCCTGACTAAACATTGGGCTGTTTTAAGGTCTGAGCCCCCCTGGGAACTGTTTTGGGCAATACTCCCTCCATGACCCTTAGGAGGTCTAAAAATCTAAATGACGTTTTGGTCAGGAGTCATTACATCCCGACTTCTGTTAATCCATTTGGCACCAGGGGCCCCAAGCTAGGTTGTATACTATGTGGTCACTACCTTGCCTGCACAAATGTCCTGCGCTGCACTTCCTTTCACTCTTCGGAT
Organism: Dendrobates tinctorius; assembly: GCF_039654945.1. Classification (NCBI taxonomy): domain Eukaryota; kingdom Metazoa; phylum Chordata; class Amphibia; order Anura; family Dendrobatidae; genus Dendrobates; species Dendrobates tinctorius. The sequence continues at coordinate 10,396,300 of NW_027361830.1, forward strand.
GGTAGTAAACAATTTGACATCTGGAATCGCTTATCTTGCAATAGCACAAATTTGATTTATTTTGCCACATGTGGCTATTCTAAAATCTATATTGGCATTACCTCTAGGGAGTTAAGAGTGCGGGTACATGAACACGTGCGGGACATTTGTGCGGCCAAGACAGTGACAGACCCCTCCCTGTTAAAGACCATCTCACGGCATTTTGCACAGTATCACAACTGTGAAGCCAAGTCCCTCATGATCAGAGGGATTGATATGATACATCTGGGCACAAGGGGGGGTGATTATAAAAAGATCTTGGCTCAGGTGGAAGTCAAGTGGATTGTGACTCTGGACACCTTGACCCCTAGGGATCTTAATGAATCATTGCGTTTTTCTTCTTTCCTGTATTGTCCATTATCTAACAGGTCCTACTGAGTTATTATTACTTTTTCTCTTTGCTGACCCACATCACCCATGTCCGGGTGTGTCTTTTCTTTTTATGTTTTTAATTCCTTGTTTTTAACTTTTGTTTCTTTTTTCATTTGTCTTACCCATATAGTGCGATGTTATGACCTCTCATGCCTGCATCTGTCTTCATGTCATCTGTTTCATTGGTTCCATGCTCAGTACATCCACAACCAGCCTGCTTATTGATGAATCATTATCTTATATTGTATATTAATGATGTTGTTTGTCTGTGCTGTGTATTTGATTGGATTTTTGTACTGCCCCTTTAAATGCTTTACTCTTTTACATCAGTTTATGGTCCTGCGGCTGTGCGCATGCACGTTGCTGCTCTCGGCGTCTCGTCGTGTAGCTGGGCATCCTTCAGGCCTTCGACATGCTCCCGGGCACTTCTCCCGCTCCCCACATGTGCAAAGTCGTGCTCGGGACCTGTGGAGCGCAATGCGTATGCACCAAACCATCCATTATGATTGGTCCAATATGGACCATGTGACCAGTCACATGGACTTAAGAAGGTCCTGTTTGCACTACACTATCATTCCCCTTGAGAAAGCGGTGCACAAGCCACGTGAAATGTGCGTCGAGGTCGTCCACCTGGCCCAGGGTCTCTCCTCTTCTTGCACTTGGTAAGCGTTACTCCCAACCTTAGTTATTTTGACCTTATCACCATTATGGTGTTAGTTTCTTTTGGGTGTTTACCTCTGTCCCTCTATTCTACTCTGCACTAAGCACTTTTTATTGGGACTGTGTAACGAGAGGAGATTGTGATCCTGTTTTTGTTTGTCTTTTTCCTGTCGATGCATTTTTTGTCACACTTTATTGGTTTGATGTCCTTTTTAAAAATATTTTTCAATAAACATAGCATTTCTTACTCTATTCACCAGTGTGCTCTTCTTTCTCCTGATATGCACATCCCATGATTTTATTAGTGCTGCTTCACCACTGACCTCTACCTCAATCTTGTAACCTCATATTATAATCTACTCTAAAAAAAAAAGAGTCAGTATTAACCCCTTACCTACAATTGACGTAATATTCCGTCCATGTGACCATGGACCTAATTACCATGGACGGAATATTACGTCATCGCGATCAGCGGCGCCCACGTGGTGAGCGCCGCTGATCGCGGCCGAGTGTCAGCTAATTATCATAGCTGACACCCGGCACAATGTGTCAGGGGTGGTCACGGACCGCCCCCGACACGTTAACCCCTTGCACACCGCGATCAAACGCGATCGCGGTGTACCGGGGGTTAAAGGGAAGCATCGGCAGGGAGGGGGCTCCCTCCGTGCTTCCCTGAGCCCCCCACGGCAGCGCAATGTGCAGCGATGCTGCGGGGGGCTCTTTCCCTACAGGCCCCCGGATCCAAGATGGCGACGGGGGCCTGCAGGGAGCTGACTTCCTCACTGCCTGCAAAGCGCAGGCATGAGGAAGTCTGCAGCAGTGCCTGTGACAGATCGCTGATCTGTCACAGTGATCTGTGATGTGACAGATCAGCGATCTGTCACAGGACAGTGATGTCCCACCTGGGACAAGGTAATAAAGTAAAAAAAAAAAAAGTGTTAAAAATAATTTAAAAAAAAATCGCTAAATAAATCAGTAAAAAAAAAAAAATATTCCCCAATAAATCCATTTTTTCAAAATAAAAAAAAACAAAAACAATAAAAGTACACATATTTGGTATCGCCGCGTCCGTAATGACCTGCCCTATAAATCTGTCCCATTAGTTAACCCCTTTAGCGAACCCCTTAAAAAATAAAAATAAAAAACGAAGCAAAAAATAATGATTTATTATCATACCACCGAACAAAAAGTGCAATAACGCGCGATCAAAAAGACGCATATAAATATGCATGGTACCGCTGAAAACGTCATCTTGTCCCGCAAAAAACGATCCACCATACAGCATCATCCGCAAAAAAATAAAAAAGTTATAGCTCGCAGAATAAAGCGATACAAAAATAATTATTTTTTATATAAAATAGTTTTCATTGCAAAAAACTGACAAAACATAAAAAAAGACCTAAATGAGGTATCGCTGTAACCGTACTGACCCGAAGAATAAAACCGCTTTATCAATTTTACCGCACGCGGAACGGTGTAAACGCACCCCCCCAAAAGAAATTCATGAAACGCTGGTTTTTGTTCATTCTGCGTCCCAAAAATCGGAATAAAAAGCGATCAAAAAATGTCACGTGCCCGAAAATGGTACCAATAAAAACGTCAACTCGTCCCGCAAAAAATAAGACCTCACATGACTCGGTGGGTCAAAATGCGGAAAAATTATAGCTCACAATATGTGGTGATGCAAAAACTATTTTTACAATAAAAAGCGTCTTTTAGCGTTCGACAGCCGCCAAACATAAAAACCGCCATAAATCGTAAATCAAACCCCCCGTTATCACCCCCTTAGTTAGGGAAAAATAATAAAACTAAAAGAAAATGTATTTATTTCCATTTTCCCGCTAGGGTTAGGGTTAGGGTAGGGGTAGGGTTAGGGCTAGGGTTAGGGCTAGGGTTAGGGCTAGGGTTAGGGCTAGGGTTAGGGTTAGGGCTAGGGTTAGGGCTAGGGTTAGGGCTAGGGCTCAGATTAGGGTTAGGGGTGTGTTGAGGTTCGGGTTGGAGTTATAATTGGGGGTTTCCACTGTTTGGGCACATCAGGTGCTCTCCAAAGGCAACATGGCGTCTGATCTCAATTCCAGCCAATTCTGCGTTGAAAAAGTCAAATGGTGCTCCTTCCCTTCCAAGCTCTGCCATGTGCCCAAACAGTGTTTTACCCCCACATGTAGGGTATCAGCCTACTCAGGACAAATTATAAAACAACTTTTGGGGTCCAATTTCTCCTGTTACCCTTAGGAAAATAAAAAATTGGGGGCAAAAATATAATTTTGCAGAAAAAAATGTTTTTTTTATTTTCACGCCCAGGCGTTATAAACTTCTGTGAAGCACTTGGGGGTTCAAATTCCTCTCCACACATCTAGATAAGCTCGGTGGGGGGTCTAGTTTCCAAAATGGGGTCACTTGTGGGGAGTTTCAATAGTTTAGGTACATTAGGGGCTCTCCAAACGCATATGACACCCGCATACCAATCCATCAAAGTCTGCATTCCAAAACGTCACTACTTCCCTTCCGAGCCCCGACGTGTGCCCATACAGTAGTTTTCTCCCACATATGAGGTATCAGCGTACTCAGGACAAATTGGACAACAACTTTTGGGGTCCAATTTCTCCTGTTACCCTTGGGAAAATAAAAAAAATGGGGACTAAAAGATGATGTTTGTTGAAAAAATACGATATTTTTATTTTCACGCCCGGTCGTTATAAACTTCTATGAAGCACTGGGGGGTTCAAAGTGCTCACCACACATCTAGATAAGTTCATTAGGGGGTCTAGTTTCCAAAATGGGGTCACTTGTGGGGGGTTTCCACTGTTTAGGTACATCAGGGGCTCTCCAAACGCAACATGACACCCGCAGACCATTCCATCAAAGTCTGCATTCCAAAACGTCACTACTTCCCTTCCGAGCCCCGACGTGTGCCCATACAGTAGTTTTCTCCCACATATGAGGTATCAGCGTACTCAGGACAAATTGGACAACAACTTTTGGGGTCCAATTTCTCCTGTTACCCTTGGGAAAATAAAAAAATGGGGACTAAAAAATGATGTTTGTTGAAAAAATACGATATTTTTATTTTCACGCCCGGTCGTTATAAACTTCTGTGAAGCACTGGGGGGTTCAAAGTGCTCACCACACATCTAGATAAGTTCATTAGGGGGTCTAGTTTCCAAAATGGGGTCACTTGCGGGGGGTTTCCACTATTTAGGTACATCAGGGGCTCTCCAAACGCAACATGACACCCGCAGACCATTCCATCAAAGTCTGCATTCCAAAACGTCACTACTTCCCTTCCGAGCCCCGACGTGTGCCCATACAGTAGTTTTCTCCCACATATGAGGTATCAGCGTACTCAGGACAAATTGGACAACAACTTTTGGGGTCCAATTTCTCCTGTTACCCTTGGGAAAATAAAAAAATGGGGACTAAAAGATCATGTTTGTGGAAAAAATACGATTTTTTTATTTTCACGCCCGGACGTTATAAACTTCAGTGAAGCACTGGGGGGTTCAAAGTGCTCACCACACATCTAGATAAGTTCCTTGGGGGGTCTAGTTTCCAAAATGGTGTCATTTGTGGGGGTTTCTACTGTTTTGGTACATCAGGGGTTTTCCAATCGCGACATGGTGTCCGATCTCAATTCCAGCCAAAAACGTCAAATGGCGCTGCTTCCCTTCCGAGCTCTGCCATACGCCCAAATAGTGGTTTACCCCCACATGTGGGGTATCAGCGTACTCAGGATAAATTGCACAATATCTTTTAGGGTCCTGTTACTTTTGGAAAAATAAGAATTGAGGGTGAAAAGATCATTTTTGTGGAAAAAATATGATTTTTTAATTGTACTGCTGTACGTTATAAACTTCTGTGAAGCCCTTGGGGGTTCAAAGTTCTCACCACACATCTAGATAAGTTCCTTGGGGGGTCTAGATTCCAAAATGGTGTCATTTGTGGGGGGTTTCCACTGTTTTGGTACATCAGGGGTTTTCCAATCGCGACATGGTGTCCGATCTCAATTCTAGCCAAAAACGTCAAATGGCGCTGCTTCCCTTCCGAGCTCTGCTATGCGCCCAAATAGTCATTTACACCCACATATGGGGTATCAGCGTACTCAGGACAAATTGCACAATAACTTTTAGGGTCCTGTTACCCTTGGAAAATTAAAAATTGGGGGTGAAAAGATCATTTTTGTGGAAAAAATATGATTTTTTAATTGTACCGCTGTACGTTATAAACTTCTGTGAAGCCCTTGTGGGTTCAAAGTTCTCACCACATATCTAGATAAGTTCCTTGGGGGGTCTAGTTTCCAAAATGGGGTCACTTGGGGGGGTTTCCACTGTTTAGGTACATCAGGGGCTCGCCAAACGTGACATGGCGTCCGATCTGAATTCCAGCCAATTTTGCATTGAAAAAGTCAAACGGCGCTCCTTCCATTCTGAGCTCTGCCATGCGCCGAAACAGTGGTTCCCCCCCACATATCAGGTATCAGCGTACTCAGGACAAATTGCACAATAAGTCTTGCAGTCCAATTTCTCCTGTTACCCTTGGTAAAATAAAGAAAATTGAACCTGAAGTATTTTTTTTGTGAAAAAAAGTTAAATGTTCTTTTTTTTTTTAATATTCAAAAAATTCCTGTGACGCACCTAAAGGGTTAATAAACTTCTTGAATGTGGTTTTAAGCACCTTAAGGGGTGCAGTTTTTAGAATGGTGTCACTTTTGGGTATTTTCTATCATATAGACCCCTCAAAGTGGCTTCAAATGTGAAGTGGTCCCTAAAAATAAAATGGTGTTGCAAAAATGAGAAATCGCTGGTCAATTTTTAACCCTTATAACTTCCTAACAAAAAAAAATTTTGGTTCCAAAACTGTGCTGATGTAAAGTAAACATGTGGGAAATGTTATGTATTAAGTTTTTTGTGTGCCGTATCGCTGTGATTTAAGGGCATAAAAATTCAAATTTGGAAAATTGCGAAATTTTCAAAATTTTCGCCAAATTTCCGTTTTTTTCACAAATAACCGCAAGTTATTTGAATGCAATTTTACCACTAACATGAAGTACAATATGTCACGAGAAAACAATGTCAGAATAACCGGGATCCATAGAAGCGTTCCAGAGTTATGACCTCATAAAGGTACAGTGGTCAGAATTGTAAAAATTGGCCCGGTAGTTAACGTGCAAACTACCCTTGGTAGTGAAGGGGTTAAGGCTCCCATATAAATTTGACTTTGCCGGCCAAACATCAATATATTCGAATGACAATCTATTGTTCATGAATGCCATCGACTCTTTCCTGACAGATTATATTGGAAAAGATAAGGATCTAGCGTGGTTGGTTTCAGACTGCTGATCTTTTTGTGCTCTATGAGATAAACTCCATCAGAGATGTCTGGCCGTGACTTCTCATAAAGAACACAGGAGCACGCAGCAATGATATTGTTCGGGCAACAGCTACTAAAAGTGTAGAGTGACTTTAGTTTGATGACTACAAGTTTTCCTGTTTGCTCTTGCTATGGTAAGTTTCCTTGGTACTTTCAATCACCTTGCGCTAAAATCTTGTATCCTGCAGAATACAAAAATTCAAAGATAAATGAGAAAGTGAAGCTGCATCCTCTGTCTGGCACTTATTTCTTCAAACAAGTTTACTAGTGACCTAAGTTCGTGAGAGAACAAAAAGTCTAAAAGACATTATCTGGATTTATTGAACCTTTGTAAATCATGTTTCTCATTCATAAATAAAAGCATCATGCTTGCATTAATTTAGATTTGTTTGCATATTTCCCTTTTGAGATTTGATCTAGGGAATTTGACCCATGCTAACCTTTGTAGCCAAATGAATTGGATTATCAGAAAAAGCACAAATTATGCTCTTCCCTGTCATTCTTTGTTCAAAAGCGGCCATTACTGGCATGTATTACCATCAACCGATTCCAGCAGCCAATCACTGGCTTGAGCCGTTGCTGTACTTTTGGTTTCACTGGTGCAACCGTGAGAAATTTAAAGGGTGAAAGCTGTTCAGTAGCATAGCTACCGGGGGTGCAGAGGGGGCAGTCATCCCGGGCCCCGCGCTCTGAGGGGGCCCACCGAGTTACGCTACTGTAACTGTATCGGTGTGTACAGCACGCCCATACAGTTACATTCTGCGGCAGAGCAGGGAGAATCGATCTCCCTACTTTGCCGCCCAGCTGCTAGTGGCCCCTGAGAAGGCAGTGGGGTGGCCCTGGTGCCAGCAGTGGGCCCCCCACCTCCAGCCAGACGTCCTGGGCTATTCTGTGCGCACAAGACCTGTGATGAGGTCACAGGAGGGGTGGAATCAGGGGTCACATGATCAGGGACTTCAGTGGCTGCAGGAATGCTGTGCTGGTTGTAATGGTGCTGGATGAGGTGAAGTAAGTTTCTGTGTGGGGTCAGGAGGGGTTTACAGGGTGGATCTAGCAGAGCTGTGTGTGTATGAGGTGTACAGAGCGGAGCCCTGTTTGTAGAAGGTGTATGGATCAGAGATATGCATGTATGAGGTGTACAGAGGAGCGGAGCCGCATGTGTATGGGGTGAGCGGAGCCGTTTGTGTACGGAGCGAGCCGTGTGTGTACGGGGTGTACGGAGCGGAGCCGTGTGTGCAAGGTGTACGGAGTGGAGCCATATGTGTACGAGGTATATGGAGCGGAGCCGCGTGTGTACGGGGTATGCAGAGCAGAGCCATGTGTGTACAAGGTGTACAGAGCTTAGCCGTGTGTGTACAGCATGCACGGATCAGAGCTGTGTGTGTACGGGGAGTACGGAGCAGAGCCGTGTGTGTACAAGGTGTACGGAGCAGAGCCACATGTGTACAAGTTCACGGAGCTGAGCCAGGTGTGTACAAGGTGTACGGAGCAGAGCCGCATGTGTACAGCGTGTACGTAGCAGAGGTGCATGTGTACAGCGTGTACGTAGAAGACATGTGTGTACAAGGTGTATGGAGCAGAGCCGCTTGTGTACAAGGTGTACGGAACATAGCCGCGCGTGTAGTAGGTGTACGGAACAGAGCCGCGTATGTACAAGGTGTACGGAACAGAGCTTTGTGTGAACAAGGTGTACGGAACAGAGCTGTGTGTGTACAAGGTGTACGGAACAGAGCCGCATGTGTACAAGGTGTACGGGCAGAGCTCCATGTGTACAAGGTGTACGGAACAGAGCTGTGTGTGTAAAAGGTGTGCGGAACAGAGCCGCGTGTGTACAAGGTGTACGGAGCGGAGCTGTGTGCAGAGCAAAGCCGTGTGTGTATAGGGGGTATCAGGTGCAGTAATAGGGACACATACAGCAGCAGTGGCTCAGCATTGGGGTATCAGGTGCAGTAATAGGGACACGTACGGCAGCAGAGGCTCAGTATTGGGGTATCAGGTGCAGTAATAGGGACACATACGGCAGCAGCCGCTCAGTATTGGGGTATCAGGTGCAGTAATAGGGACACATACAGCAGCAGCGGCTCAGCATTGGGGTAACAGGTGCAGTAATAGGGACACATACGGCAGCAGCGGCTCAGTATTGGGGTATCAGGTGCAGTAATAGGGACACATGCGACAACAGCAGCTCAGTATTGGGGTATCAGGTGCAGTAATAGGGACACATATGGCAGCAGCAGCTCAGCATTGGGGTATCAGGTGCAGTAATAGGGACACATACGACAGCAGCAGCTCAGTATTGGGGTATCAGGTGCAGTAATAGGGACACATATGGCAGCAGAGGCTCAGTATTGGGGTATCAGGTGCAGTAATAGGGACACATATGGCAGCAGAGGCTCAGTATTGGGGTATCAGTTTCAGTAATAGGGACACATACGGCAGCAGCGGCTCAGTATTGGGGTATAAGCAGGATGAGGGGTTTGTGCAGGTTGGGGATACATGGTGATGGGGCAGGAATATGAGAAGTGAAACATGTCGTTGTTGTATTCTCTGTAGCAGAGTTGTGGCTGGAGGAGCTGTCATGTCGGTCTGGGCCAGATGGAAAAGATGTGAAAAGTGAACGATTCCATCAGAAAGAACATCAGCGGTAAGTCACCAACTATAACTGTGCAGTAATCACATATGTTTTGTGGGACTGGTATTTACCACTGACCATATGGCGCTAGTATCAATATTGGTCTTTATATAGGGATTATTTTCAGTAACAGCGCAGTCATCTCCTACATCCACTATTAGGGTGTGTCACCGAGTTGTAATCAAAGTTACCTAGTTAGGGGCCCACTCAGAAGTTTCGCCCCCCCTGAACCAAAACCCTAGCTACGCCTCTGAAGCTGTTTTAAGATTGTTTTTTGAAATGTGTCAAGCTATAAAATAAAATACTTGTCATATCCTGACAACATTTGGAATATATTATAGCAAGAGGTCAAGACATGTCCTTCAACTTTAACTTTTTATTAAAGAAGTGTTAAAGTACTGGACATTCAGTACAGCTTATTCAATTACCAAAATTATTGACAAATGTACAAAACTGAACTTACATTTTTTAGGGAGATATTTCAGTTGAGCATCTTTAACATGAATGTAAACAGTCCTGGGTATAAATTGACATAAATATACAGGGAAATCCCTTTTCACACTATCTAAACCTCTTATATTAGTTTATAACGCTCATTAATGGTATCTGATATTGGCATTTGGCAAATGTAAGTGACACCCTGTGGAATCAAATGTATTTAATCCCATTTTCTTCTCAAGGAATGTCACCAAATTACAGGGGTAAAAACAGTTACAGTTTCTATAAAAGGGAGGATATTAGTATTATTATATTGGATCTCAGACTATTAAAAGTATCAGTGGGTCACTGGAAAGAAATATAAGACCAAACATTGGTAATAGAAATGTACTAAACACAGTTATGTTTTTTTTAACTTTTTACATATCTTTTAAAGTTTTTGAAGTGAGACTTTATAAATTATGAAACAATATTTTCTTTGCAAAATGAGTTGCAATTGTATATATTTGAAACAAGATGTAAAGACGTTGTGTGGTATAAAAATATATATTCTTGGACTTTAAAAGTCTTGAATCCAAGAAATATTATGTCTTTCTCACTCCATCAATGTTTTCTGTTGAACTTTCTTTACTTAGGTTGACCCGGTAAAGCAGATCAAGGGAAAGAATTGATCCTGTTTCAGTACAATCTGTACATTAAATCCATCATCTTGTCTTTCTCGTAATGCTTAACTATTAATGACGTCCTCGAAGAAAATGGATCCACATAGGGTGGGGCCTGGAGCCCTGCATAAAATCTCCAATTGTTTTCCACTTGTTATCACAATGATGCATTTTTATCCTTGGCACCGTACATCTCAGCAAGCTTTTTAAACCGAGGACCCCAGTCATTAAGGTAGTCATAGCTCTGCTCAGAGTCTGTACTGAAAGACTGTAATGAGCTTAAGGACTGAGCCACTGATCCTTCTCCCTCAAACATATATGTCTGAAGAGAGTCAAATGGAGGTGCACAAACATCTGTATCCGCTTCAAAGAGTTTAGCCAACATGTAGCTGTGTACATTATTGTCCATGCACGTCTGAGGCACATAGCGGGACAAGCTTTCAATCTCTGGCTGCATGTCCTGTCTGCTTTTTCCAATATGTGTCTCCCTTGAACTCCATAGTGTTGCGATATCAAATGCTTCAGTATCTTCTTCTCCCCCTCCTTCGTCATCATACCTTACAATGTTTTCATGAACGTTGTCCTCTTCATCAATAGTATATGGCTGCTTTCTCTGCCTTCTCATGGATAAAATAAGGAGAACTAGCACTGAAAGACAAAAAAAAAACACACTTAAATAAAGATGAAAAATGGTGATAAAACCTAGTGCAACTTTTACAAAATATAAAGACCTGCAACTGCATAAAGGGTCTCATGTTATATTCAGGCCATAAAGTATAAGGGCTCATTCACGCGCACATATAACAGCTCCATTTTGTAACGCTGAAGTAGAATTTTTTTTATATTCACAATATATATATAATATATATATATATATATATAATTATGTACAAAAGGACCCGTTGAAGAGCAAGTGCATGAAACGGCCGTCGTCCACTCTCTGTACGTTCCTCCCGTGCCAATGCCTTTTAATCAATAAAGAATTTTCAGGACAGAACGGTGAGTGCCATCACTTTTTTTTCTCTTTTGTACATAATCAGATTACATGTTTGCTTTTCTGGATCGAGCACCCGTTCGGACGGTAGTTTGGCGGTCGGTCCAGGTGTGTGATTTTGGACTTGAATAGCAGTCATGGAACTGCTTAGGAGTTAAGGAGCAGTGCCAAATCTTCTGTCTCTTTGTATATATATATATATATATATATATACACACACACATTATATATATGTATATGAACAAATCCAGTAGAAAACAAATGATGACATTCACTACTACACTCTACGGCCCCTCTCTTATTCACCACTTGCATTTTTTTAAGTGAGTTTTCTTTTTTGTCTTGCGGTATTTGTTGACATTTTTGCTCCAAATTCTTCAAATTAGCTCCTGAATTTTGAGCCTTATAAAAAATGTTCCTTTTGACGCATTTTCTGCTATTTTTTAAAGCAAAATCATGTACAATCCTTCAAAAGGTTTCATGTTAGTCTTCAACTGCGCAAAAATAAAATTAGACAGATTTTGTTCACCAATAGGGTACTTGAGTACAATTATGCCATGTTTTTTTGAAATTTTCAAATGTCACATGTAATGAATTTGGCTAAAACATTTATATAAATAAAACACAAAGAAAAACCAGATGAAGTCAAGTAAAGTTAATTTAAGAAAAGTACAAAATAGATAACGAATAGTGATGAGCGAACATGCTCGGATAACGTCTTATCAGAGCATGTTCGGGTGTTATCCGAGCATCTGGGAGTGCTTGTATATTATGTTTGAGTCCAAGTGGCTGCATAATTTGCGGCTGTTAAACAGCCTGAACTCATGTGGTGGGGATTTTATCTTGAGATGTGAGGTGACAAACTTTCAAAAAAAAAACCCATGATTCATATGCAATGCTGTCAAGAGTGTTCTATGTGTTCATGTGCTGTACCCCGTGTGATGATGGGCATTGTAGTCAAGGGATTTGCTAACGAGTCGTGATGTTATTGAAACTGTTTTGGGAGATATTTGACTCCTCCATTCAGTATAATGGGGCCCCATATAGTGCTCCTGTCACAGGTGTGTCAGAGGCTGCGGACAGTCGTACTGCATCTAGCTGCAGAAGGTCTCTGTGTTTGGCACTACAGACACCTTCTTAACCCTTCTGACTCTTTAACCCAGTGGCAACCTTTCTTCGGCTCTAACTGACACACCTGGACCTGGGTGTTATCGACTCCCAGATTGCTGCTGGGAACTGCCGGAGATATTTCCATTTCCCCCTGTTGAGGCTTGGAGCTATAGCAGTCGGCTATCTTTCTATTTGGTTTTGTTGGAGGATGTCTGTGTTACATCTCTGTGTCTACTCAAGATACGTGTTCCCCTTGTTTGTCTATCCCAGCTATCTTCAGTGGTAGTGGGCATCGACTAGTGGCGGTCTGTCATTCCCTAAGTAGGGCTTATCGCCAGGGTCTGGCAGGAATAAAGTTCCTGCTCGGTGATAGGTGCAGAACCTATATAGGATAGGGTCGTTTAGGGCAGACAGGGTGACTTTAGATCTGCCTTGGGGTCTCCACTCCCCCCTTCCATAGTGTGGGCTCCCTTCCCCTCATCCCTTCTTGTTGCACTTTGTCTTTCCTACACTGTGCGTGACAGCTCCATGCAGTATAATGGGCCTCATATAGTGCTCAATACAGTATTATTGACACATATATTACTTTATTCAATAAAATGGGCCCCACATAGTGGTACATAGTGTATAAAGGACCCATATATTGCTTCATTCAGTATAGTGGGCCCCGCAAAGTGCTCCATACTGCATAATGGGTCCCTCATAGTGCTCCATACAGTATAATGGGTCCCCTATATTGCTCCATACAGTATGATGAGCTCTATACATTACGCTATACAGTATAATGGGCATAAGATAATACTCCATACAGTATAATGGACCCCATATAATGCTCCATACAGTATAATGGGCCCCATACAGTGGCAAGTAAAAGTTTTGGCACCACTGGTTAAAATTACTGCTATTGTGAACAGTTAAGCAAGTTGAAGATTACTATAAATTACTGTATATACTCGAGTATAAGCTGAGTTTTTCAGCACATCTTTTTGTGCTGAAAATGCCACCCTTGGCTTATACTCAAATGAGGGTCCCAGAAGATGGAAGGGAGTGGGATCGGCAGAGCAGTGGGTCACAGGAGGCAGGAGACGGCTGCTGAGGCTAAAGCCTGTGCCCACTGCTAAAGATAAATGAATATTTCCATATATTGCCCATAGAGTATGATGGGCATCTTATACTGCTCCATACAGTATGATGGGTCCTATATATTGCTCCATACAGTGTAAAAGGCCCCCAATATTGCTCCAAACAGTATGATGGGCCCCCTATATTGCTTCATACAGTATGATGGGTCCCATATGTTGCCCCATACAGTATGCTGGATCCCCTATATTGCTCCATACAGTATGATGAGCCCCATATAATTCTTAATACAGAAAAAAAACAAACACTCATCTATCCCCCTGCTCTGGTCTACTCAGCATCTTCTGACACTCGGTACTTCTCGGCACATAGGGCATGCTTTAGTGACATCATCGCGCCCTCTGCCGAGACGTCACAGAGCTCAGACGCAGAGGGGGAATGATGGGAGATGATGTACCAGCTGATGGCTCCCTCTTCCATCATTATTTTCAATTGTATAGTCTGACTCATTGCCCCATAGCGGCCGTGTGGTCAGCCACCATTGGCGGTACGCTACTGGGTCACCCTCCCAGGGCTGTGGGGTACTCGGTACCGGGCTGGTGTCAGGGGAATGTGTCACAGCAGCGGTGACCCGGTCCGTGGCCCTGGGCGCCTAAATCGATGGTGGTTTGTAGTTAATGGAATGGAATAGTTTGTGACGCCACCTGTGGTGTTTGGCAAGCAAGATGTTAAGCCAACGCTGCGTGCAGATCCTCTGGGGCTGATGATGTGTTGCAGCATAGATGGTGTAGCTCCCCACAGGTGAAGCTGTAACCCCAGGGCAGTGTAATGGCAATAGATGAGAATAGGTGCAGGCGGTGTGAGGAATGCTGGTACCCAGATGTAGCGGTGCTGACGGTGTTAGCGCACAAATCAATGGAAGACACCAGAGCTTGCAGTTCCAAAGCTTTACTCACAGTCCATGGTACACACTGGTGCCTGCCTCCATGCCGTGTCCTCCGGGGCAGAGACTCAATCAACCTCCCAGGCAAGTCAGGATTCTCCTCTCCAACACTCCGCCAACATGTACCTTTCCAGAACGACTCCTCTATTGCGCCTTTTAGTGTGAAGAGCTCCAGTACCGTGGTACTCTGGAGTTCCTCCTGTCAGATGTTCCTAACAACTCTACTTGTATGGCAGACAGCTGTAGCCTCTCTCGGGGACTCCCTTCTCTGGAGTCCTGGCTCTCTATTCAGTTGCTGTTGTGCCCCAAGTCTTAGATGGGAATAGTGCATTTACAGCCAACTACTCCACCGGTGTCTGCTGCAGAACCATAAGTGTCCATACAACCTCGGGGACTGGGGCCCGGCCTTGCGCTGAGAACCTATAGGAAGAGTTCCTCTTCCAACCCACGACTCCTCTCTGTTCTCTCTACTCCTCTTTCCTATGGAAGCTTAGGTTGCAGTTCTACGTCTTTCTCCTTCTGTTCCTTTCCCATGCCAGCTGGCTCAGATCACTGAGGCAGCTGCAGCACTCCTTCCTCCATCCCTTCTTCCAGGGATCCCCACTCCTCCCGAGTGGCTTCCTTCCTCACTGACCTTCTGTCAGACTGAACCTCCAGACTGATCTGTAATTCTAAACCTTCCAAACCTTTTATATGGATCTCAACTCCACCCACCTCCCAGCACATCCAGTGTTCAATGCAGGGAACCACCAAGGCACTCCTAATGTCTAGGAGGCGAGAGACACCTCAATGTGGATGTGCAGAACTACCCTGTTGTGTGGGGTGTGAGTGTTGGAGCGTGGAAAGGAGTTCCCAACTTACCCAGTTGGTGGGGCACTACACCTTAGGAGAAGGTGCAGTACCTCTGTGGCGACTGAGCCTCAGGGGCACCAGATACCCCCCCGTTAAATACAGCACGTCCACGGGCTGCAAGACAGCAGAGTTGACAGTACAGAAACATACAAAATTTTTTATAATGTTGCATAAACAATTCTCATACTAAGCTTCCTAGCATAGGAGGTACGTATTCTTCAACGTTACAAACAATTCTTATTTAACTATCTAAGGTTCAAGTCAAAAAGTGCAATTTTTCATTCTACTTGCCATTATCTGTGACTCACTATAACTTCAGTATTATTCAGCTTTTCCTTCTCTAGTACACATTTATTTTTCTACTTTCACTGTCTCTTCTAGACGCAAGACGCTGACCACAAGTACCTGGTCTGTCACCTGTCTACTTTCAATTCTTTATTCTGCATTCTATATCAAAACATTTCTCACTCTATCTAAAAGCCATTTCTCAGTTACTCTTATAAAACACATTATCAAATACTTTACAGTAAAACATTCAACAATTATTCTTGTAAGTGCTGGACACCGCTCCCAGCCGGGATTTCTTGCAGTGCCCTTTGAGGTAGACATCATCTTTGAAAAGTGTCCATGCAAAACATCATCTTCGCAAAGTGTCTTTATGTAAAACATCATCTTCGCAAAGTGTCTTTATGTTAAACCTAGAGAGAGCACCTAAAGAGGTGCAAACTATTTACAAGAGAGTTTGTGATACACTCCAAGTTCATGATCACTGTAGTTCAAAATTGAAGAACGCTGCCACTGCAAAAACTAGGCAACAAAAGTGCTACCAGAAAAACATGATAACAAAAATAGAAACAGGCACAACGGTGCAACAAACCCTCCTGGGTAACGAGATTTACTGTATATTTTTCTTAATTGTGGTCCGCTCCTGGGGTTCTGGAAGCCGAACAGGAACTACTACCAGGTGCGAGGTACTCCTTGGCCATCCTCAGGTACTCCTCTTCCCAAGGTGTCAAGTTGGGGATCTTTGGCTTAGGCTGCCGGGTTGGAGCTGATGTAAGGGCAGCCGGTTTTCTAGGAGTAGGTGTGGCAACTGTGGGTGGAGGAACAGCAGGTCGCTTCAACTTATATCTCTCCAGAAGCTCCTCCGGGATACGGCGGATATTTAGGGCATACCACCCCGAGTCCTTCATGACGGGTGAATGTTACGTACTCCCCAGGTTGCAGATTCCTATCAGGATGCCCCTTCCTCAGATGGGGCTCCACGTCCTGCCGGAGTTCCCAACTTACCCAGTTGGTGGGGCACTACACCTTAGGAGAAGGTGCAGCTCCTCTGTGGCGACTGAGCCTCTGGGGCACCACACTACTAGTTAGAAACTTAAATTGAAGCCATCTTAAAGGGAATCTATCACCAGATTTTGACAATGTCTGTATAGCGCTGTTGAATTAATGGCGCTATGTTAATGAGTAAAATAAATAAATACATACATAGTAACATAGTTATTAAGGTTGAAGGAAGACTTTAAGTCCATCTAGTTCAACCCATATCCTATCCTAACTTGCCCTAACATGTTGATCCAGAGGAAGGCAAAAAAAACCCCATGTGGCAAACAGTAAGCTTCACATTGGGGAAAAAAATTCCATTCCAGACTCCACATACGGCAATCAGACAAGCTTCCTGGTCAAAGTAATATTAAGGAAACTAGTGTATATACCCTGCAATATTATACTTTTAAAGAAAGGCATCCAATCCCTTCTTAAATTTTAGTAGGGAATCACTCATTACAACATCATATGGCAGAGAGTTCCATAGTCTCACTGCTCTTACAGTAAAGAATCCCCGTCTGTGATTATGCTTAACTTATGCTTAAACCTTCTTTCCTCCAGACATAGAGGATGCCCCCTTGTCCCCGTCACAGGTCTAAGAGTAAAAAGATCATTAGAAAGGTCTTTGTACTGTCCCCGCATATATTTATACATTGTAATAAGATCACCCCTAAGCCTTCGATTTTCCAAACTAAATAACCCCAAGTGTAACAACCTATCTTGGTATTGCAGACCCCCTAGTTCCCTAATAACCTTGGTCGCTCTTCTCTGCACCCGCTCCAGTTCTGCTATGTGTTTCTTATACACTGGAGACCAGAACTGTATGCAGTATTCTAAATGTGGTGGCACTAGAGGTAATAGAGGTAAAATTATGTTCTCCTCATGAGCACCTATGCCTCTTTTAATGCATCCCGTTATTTTATTTGCCTTTGCAGCAGCTGCCTGACACTGGCCACTAAATGTGAGTTTGTCGTCCACCCATACACCCAGGTCTCTTTCAGTGACAGTTTTGCCCAGTGTTTTACAATTAAGCACATAATTATACATCTTGTTTGTTCTACCCAAGTGCATGACCTTACATTTATTCCCATTAAAGCTTATTTGCCATTTATCAGCCCAAGCTTCTAGTTTACATAAATCCTCCTGTAATATAAAATTGTCCTCCTCTGTATTGATTACCCTGCAAAGTTTAGTGTCATCTGCGCATATTGAAATTCTACTCTCTATGCCCCCTACAAGGTCATTAATAAATATGTTAAAGAGAAGTGGACCCCATACTGACCCCTGTGGTACCCTACTGCTAATCGTGACCCAGTCTGAGTGTGCTCCATTAATAGCCACCCTTTGTTTCCTATCCCTGAGCCAGCTCTTAACCCACTTACACATATTTTCCCCTATCCCCATTGTTCTCATTTTATGTATCAACCTTTTGTGTGGCACTGTATCAAAAGCTTTTGAAAAGTCCATGTACACCACGTCCACTGCATTCCCTTGGTCCAGTCCGGAACTTACCTCTTCATAAAACCTTATCAGATTAGGCTGACAGGAACGGTCCCTTGTAAACACATGTTGATATTGGGTCATTGGGTCATGAGGTTATTCTTCTTCAGATACTCCATTATAGTATCTCTTAGAAAACCCTCCCGGATTTTACCCACAGTTGAGGTTATACTTACAGGCCTATAATTTCCAAGTTCAGTTTTTGTCCCCTTTTTGAATATTGGCACCACATTTGCCATACGCCAGTCCTGTGGTACAGACCCTGTTATTATGGAATCTTTAAAGATTAAAAATAATTGTCTATCTATGACTGTACTTAATTCCTGCAGTACTCGGGGTTGTATCCCATCCGGGCCCGGGGATGTGTCAATTTTATTTATTTTTAGACGCCGCCGTACTTCCTGCTGAGTTAAGTAGTTGACATTTAATGGAGAATTTTTATCCCTGATCATGTTATCCGTCATGGGATTGTCTTGTGTAAATACTGTTGAAAAAAAGTCATTTAGCATATTGGCTTTTTCCTCATCCTCATCCACCATTTCACCCAGACTATTTTTAAGGGGACCAACACTATTAATTTTTAGTTTCTTACTATTTATGTAGTTAAAGAATATTTTGGGATTATTTTTACTTTCTCTGGCAATGAGTCTCTCTGTCTCAATCTTTGCTGTCTTGATTTGCTTTTTACAGAATTTATTTAATTTTCTGTATTTATTTAATGCCTCATCAGTACCTATTTGCTTTAATTCTCTAAATGCTTTCTTTTTGTCACTTATTTCTCCCCTTACAGCTCTATTTAATCATAGTGGTCTCCTCCTATTTCTAGCATGTTTATTCCCATATGGTATACATTGTGCACAGGTCCTATTCAGGATGCTAATAAAAGTCTCCCATTTTCCTTGTGTACTTTTATGTCTCAGGATATCCTCCCAGTTAATTGCACCAAGATCATCTCTCATCCGTTGGGAATTTGCTTTCCTGAAGTTTAGTGTCCTTGTAACCCCTCTACTACACATCTTATTAAAGGATACATGAAAACTTATTATTTTGCGATCACTATTACCCAAGCGACCCTCAACCCTTATATTTGATATGTGGTCTGACCTGTTGGTTAATATTAGGTCTAGCAGTACCCCCTTCTTGTTGGGTGCTGAACCAGTTGTGAAAGGTAATTGTCTCTCATAGTTGTCAAAAACCTATTACCTTTGCTGGAACTGCAGGTTTCGGTTCCCCAATGTATTTCAGGGTAGTTGAAGTCCCCCATAATAATGACTTCTCCTTGAGTCGCAGTTCCATCTATGTGCTTAATGAGGTTTTTTTCCGTTGCTTCCATTATTTTTGGGGACTTATAACAAACCCCTATCAGTATTTTATTAATTTTTCCCCCTCCCCTTATCTCCACCCACAGGGACATTTTCATTAGATTCATATATATTATCACGCAGGATGGGTTTTAAGGATGATTTTACATATAAACACACGCCTCCCCCTCGCTTATTTGTATGGTCATTTCTGAATAGACTATAGCCCTGTAAATTAAACGCCCAGTCTAGGCTCTCGTCCAGCCATGTCTCAGATATCCCCGCCATGTCATAATTATGTTCCAACAAAATTAATTCTAATTCCTCCATTTTGTTGGCGAGGCTTCTGGCATTAGTATACATGCACTTTATGTATCTCTCTGTACCTCTATTCTTTCTTAAAATATTAACTGTTCTAACCCCACCCCCTATGCCAACCCCATCCCCAATTTCATTATTTGTGCTGTGCCCAGGTCTCTATCTGCACTGTCTTCCCCTCCTATAAAAGGAGTACCCTCCCCCCAAATCCCTAGTTTAAACACTCCTCCAACCTTCTAGCCATTTTCTCCCCCAGCACAGCTGCACCCTCCCCATTGAGGTGTAGCCCATCCCTAGCGTAGAACCTGTAGCTAACTGAGATGTTGGCCCAGTTCTACAGGAACCCAAACCCTTCCTTCCTACACCAATTCCTGACCCACTTATTAACCTCTCTAATCTCCCATTGCCTCTCTGGCGTGGCGTGAGACTTAACTTTGTCATTTGTGCCAGTGTGCACCATGACCACTGGATCCTCACCAGCCCCTCCCAGTAATCTGTCAACCCGATCAGCTATGTGTCAAACTCGAGCACCAGGTAGGCAGCACACCATTCGACGATCCCTGTCTTTGTGACAGATTGCCCTATCTGTTCCCCTAATAATTGAGTCCCCCACTACAGCACCTGTCTGGCCTGCCCTGCTCTCCTATTTCCCCCCTTACTGGAGCAGACACTCCTCCGTCTTTCAGAGGACATGCCTTGCTGCAGCAGTGCTACTCCTGCACTGACACTCCCCTCATCTGCCAACTTAGCAAACTTATTGGGGTGTGCCAGATCAGGACTAGCCTCCCTGGTGCTCTTCCCTCTACCCTGCCTTCTAACTGTCACCCAGATAGCTGCTTCACTGTCCTGCAGCTCCAACCTAGCATCCCCCCTCATCTATCCCATTGAGTGTCTGCTCAGTGAGCAGAAGACTCCTTTCCATATTGTCTATGGATCTCAGTGTTGCCAACTGCACATTTAGGTCCAGTATCTGGCCTTCCAAATGCACAACGTGCTCACATCTCACACACACCCTCGACCGGCTGTTCAAGGATTTCATACATGCGGCAAGACGTACACTGGATGGCATTGGCAATAGTCGAGCACCAGACAGAAAAGATAAGTAAAAATAAATGAAAAGTATTAATAAAATATAACAGTAATACCTCCCTTGGAAACTCCCTGAATCCAAAGTCACTGATTCACAAGTCACACACTTACCACAGTTAGCACTTACACTCCGGTCACACTCAGCTTGTTCACACTCGCTCAGGCAGAAGATTTAAAGAGATTTTGTTTTTTTGTCTTTTTCCCTTTTACTAGCAAACCACCCTGCTGCTCAATGCACTTCCAAAAACAATACCCCATCTCAGAGCAGTAAATCAGCAATTTGTGGGTATAAGTTAAAACACAACCTTTAATAACTATTAAAATACCATAATCACACAAAATCAAATTACTCATGTGCAACAGGCAAAAAAACCACACAAATGCCCAACCCACAGTGATGGATATATGCACGACAGATGCTGTCACTAATAATGGTGAAAGGCTGTCTAGGCATGAATACTGACAGTATACTGACACCTGGAGGACGGACAAGTCTTTGCAGGATAAAATCATGTGAGAGGACTACCTCCTTTGGATTTGACTGATGGCTGCGATGGTTCTCTTCTTTTGTTCCACTTTTTCCTCTGTGACTCACTATGATGTATTAGACAGTTACCTTTACCAACCATGTGGGTCTTTCATGATTACGAACTATCTATGGTTTGCTGACCACTGACAGTATTCACCTATAAAGACCTATCAAGACAACCTTTCACCACAATTAGTGTCATCATCTGTCGTGCTTATATCCATCACTGTGGATTGGGCATTTGTGTGCTTTTTTGCTTGTTGTACATGGGTAATTTAATCTTGTGTGATTATTTATGGAATTTTAATCGCTTACTAAAAGTTATGTTTTAACTCGTTAATTGCTGGTTTAATTTATGATCTGGTGACAAAATTGGGAGTTGTTGGAGCATAGACAGAATTTTCTCAGGCCCCACATTTTGCTTGTTTATCCCATCTGAGAACAGCATGATATAGGGGCAAAGATCCTGATTACGAAGATGTATCACTTACTAGGACGCTTGCTACAGTTTTGATAAAATCACTGTGCAGTCCTCTGAATACTGAGCTCTGTATAACCCCGCCCACACCACTGATTGACAGCTCCCTTTGTAAACTGTGCATAGACAGAAAGCTGCTAATCAGTGGTGGAGACGGGGGCTATACACAGCTCATAAATATGAAGAGCTACATGGCTGCAGATATACTAGTCCTCTAGTGATAATATTTTGCTTATAAAGCTGTGACTTTATAAAAACTACACCAAGCAGCCCAGTTAGTGACACATTGCTGGAATCGGGGTCTCTGCCCCTATAAACTGCTCTCAGATTAGGTGGCAAGAACCTTTATCTTTGGTCTGCTGATCACAGCTCGCTAGAAAAATGTACCTGCACACACATTTCAAAGGTAGCATTCGCCTTCAGAGCATGTGAAGTGCACTGACTGCAGGGACCACAAATGCCAGAAGTATTTGTGTTGTATATGGTCATTATAAACCATGCAGACAGTCCTGAAATGTTGATTTAAAAAACGCTCTTCATTTATATCCAATGGATATCTGCAGAGAATATCACGCAGCACAATTACCTGCTGACAGCTCATTTACATGCATGGAGCAGAAGATTAGAGATCACAAATTCTACATTATTATATAGCAGCTGCCTCCGAGTGTTAATAAGACCCAGGGATGTCATGAAATTAATATGGACATAAAAGCAATCTGACAGCTCAGTTTCCAGCAACATATAATGTGTGCATTTCTGGTTTTAAATGTAATATAAGTGTCCCCTTATTGCACGAACCTCAGAAGTTCTGTCTATTTTAATGTATTATTTATTGCAAATTACAAACCTAATTCAATCGAATGAGTAGATTTACAGCCCTTGTTTCCTGAAAGCAAGAAGAAGGCAACGCAAACTAAGCCAAATCCATTTAATAAACTTGCAAACTGTTTCCTTCTGACGCTTTAAGGAAGGTTCTGTTTATTTCAGTGTTGTGGTTTCAGTATTTAATGGAAGCCACACAGCTGTACTAGATCCATCACACATTAGACAGCGATGGCCTCTAATGGAAACCAATGACTTATCATGAGGTCTGTCAAGTTCCAAAGTGTCTGCTGTTTTGAAAGGAAAAATAGTACCCACAGGACATTTTAGAGCCCCATACTCGGTATTGGTCGGAGTCCCAGTAGCTAAAGCCACACAGATCTCAAGAATTTCTTTCAATGCTGGGAATAATCTTTTAAAAGGAATCTGTCACCAGGTTTTTGCTATGTAATCTGATTGCTGGAATAAAGGTCTCAGCCCCTACATCGTGCTGCTATGTGTCACTTGCTGGTCTGCATTTTGAAACAGTACCTGTTTTTCTCTGCTGCAGTTCTAGCAGTTCTCTGAATGCTGAGCTCTGTATAACCCCGCCCACACTACTGATTGGCAGCTCCCTGTCTACACTGCACATTGATAGAAAGCTGCTAATCAGTGGTGGGGGTGGGGTTACACAGAGCAGGTGACTAGGAGGCATGAGGCCAGTTGTCCTGTAGTGATAATCTGCTGATGAAACGCAGATTTTATCGAAACAGCAACAGTCTAGCAAGTGACACTAAGGGTACCGTTACACCTAGCGATGCACCAGCGATCCTGACCAGCGATATGACGCGGTCAGGATCGCTGGTGCATCGCTAGGTGGTCGCTAGTGAGCTGCCACACAGGCAGATCTCACCAGCGACATCGCTGGGGACGGGGATCGCTACTTACCTGTCAGACGAGGCGATCCTGACATCCTCCCGCCCGGCTCCACGCCTCGCTCGTCGGCGCCACAGGAAGCCCAGCAGGAAGTGGCCGACGAGGAATGGTCCAGGAGCTTCTCGCGCGATCAGCGATAATCAGCGGGGGAGTGGGTCGGAGGTAAGTATCACATGCAGCGATATCGCTAGCAATATCGCTGCAACGTCACAAAATTGGTGACTTTACAGCGATATTGCTAGCGATATCGCAGTGTGTAACGGGGGCTTAAGTCCCTACATCATGCTGCTCTCAGAATTATATAACAAAATCCTTCTGACAGAAACCCTTTAATAAAGGCAGAAGATTTTAGGGCCTTGATCATTAAGATAACATACTAAAAAGGATTCCATAAATAAGTATAACTTACCTAATAATACAAAAATGCAG
Source organism: Dendrobates tinctorius (assembly GCF_039654945.1). Lineage (NCBI taxonomy): Eukaryota > Metazoa > Chordata > Amphibia > Anura > Dendrobatidae > Dendrobates > Dendrobates tinctorius. The sequence continues at coordinate 10,420,159 of NW_027361830.1, forward strand.
GCGAGGATAGCAATCAGTGCTCCTCTGCTTAGGCTTATGGGTAAAGTGTACGGTTCCGCACTACAAGACATTATATCACCATCTTGATCACAACTGCAGACTTGAACGGTCAGAGTACCAGTACTGCTCAACATTGGGCGTCCATTGTCTGCTATTAAGATTGGGATGTAAAAGATGCTCTGTTCACTTTGTTTGAAGCCAGATTTTTGAGCCAGGATCCAGGCCGTGTTATCTAGTAGATATGAAGGCAAGCACAATCATTGTGAGACTACAGTATAACAGGTAATGTATTACAAGAATTATTGCTAGGCCTTATACATACAAGCATAATGAAATCATTTTGAAAGTTTTTTTAATCTATATTTAAAAGGATTTTCAGAAAATCCGTTTCCCGGCTGCATTTTGTTTAACCCCTTCACAACAGTGTTTCTGTTTTTTCCTCATCTGTTCCCAGAGCCATAATTCTTTTATTTTTCTGTCCACAAAGACATTATGATTTATGAAGGCTTGTTTTTTGTGGGACGAGTTGTACTTTTGAATGACACCTTTCATTTTATCACATAGTGTACTGGAAAATGAGAAAAAAATTCCAAGCCCAGTGAAATTGTGACCTTGCACTATGATTCACTTCATCATTACGTTTACGGTGATACTCAAAATGTCAAGTTTTTTTTAATTATTTTAGAGGTGAAAAAAAATCCAAAAGTTGTGAAAAAATTTTTTTGGGTTGTGTCGCCATTTTCCGAGACCTGTAACATATCTATTTTTCAGCTGATAGAGCTGTGTGATGGCATATTTTTTGCAGTGTGAAACTAATTTTTTTTATAAATACCATTTTGGAATAGATGTGACATTTTGATTGCTTGTTGCAGCCTTTCTTGAGGAATTGTGAAGACAAAAAAAAACAACAATTTTGGTGTTCTTGAATTTTCTTCATTTATAGTGTTTACCGATCGGGTTAATTGTTTTTATATTTTGATAGATCTGACACTTCTGAGCACTGTAATATGACATATGTGTATTTTTTTTCAATATTTTTATTTTCAATTGTTTTTTTGTTTTCACTGTTAGTGTTTGCCCCCTTAGGGGACTTGAAGATGTGAATTCTCCGATTGCTTGTACTATATTCAGTGATGCCACAGCATCGTTGCATACAGCAAAAATCACGGTCTCCTTCGAAGCCTGGCCACAGGCAGAGTTTCAGAAAAGCTCCCTAATGACAAGCACAGCGATCATCAGCTGCCCCCTGGCTGTCATGACAACCCACCGATGCCCCACGATTAAGTCACGGGTACCGATGGGCAGAGATAATGATGCACTTGCCGGTGCATATTAAATTCCACTCTCAGAGATTGGCAGCGGCATTTAACAAGTTAGCAATTACGGCGGATCATTGCTGCACCCGCGATTGTTAGCAGAAGGTCTTGGCTGTAATACACAGCCATCACTTTCCGGGTATGGGGCGGGCTCACTGCGGGAGCCTATTGCATGCACTCGTTCCCGACTTGTGCCATACATGTATGAATGTAGGAATATTAGTATTAACTAACAATAACTAGCAGCACAGTGGCTCAGTGGATAGCACTGCAGCGCTGGAGTCCTGGGTTCAAATCACACCAAGGACAACATCTGCAAGGCGTTTGTATGTTCTCCCCGTGTTTGCGTGGGTTTCCTCCGGGTAATCCGGCTTCCTCCCACATTCCAAAGACATACTGATAGGGAATTTAGATTGTGAGCCCCATCGGGGACAGTGATGATAATGTGTGCAAACTGTAAAGCGCTGCGGAATATGCTAGCGCTATATAAACAAAATAATTAATAGTAATATGATATATGCTTATATAAATAAAGTCTAATGCTGTTACACTGAGTATACCATTCTTTACACGAGTATTGAATAATAGCTTATACAGCTCACGTATTTTAATATTGGATTTGTATATATTATTTGTTATATTAAGGGATTTTTCACACATTTTTTGTAAAAACAGTGCATTTTTTGGCCTTTTCTGTTTCACCTGGGTGTGTTTACTACAGTATTTCTGTGGTGTGAATTTTTTTTTTACACGTTGCATGCCCTAGGTGTAGTATTTTATTCATATTTTTTTATCCATAGGAAAAAATCCTCTATAGGAAAAAAACAACAACCCAAATATGTGAACAAAATAAAACAAACAAATTGTTCAATAGGCATAAAATTCATGGCAAAGCTAAAAGTGCAAGACAAACATGTAAAGGAAGGCACAGATAGATTGACATAAGTGTACAACAAATTAGAAACAGTTGAGTCAGAAAAATTGCATATAAAAAGAATAAAGTTTATTTAATGTAGTGCAGCAGTAAAAGGTATATATCAAAAGATACCAATATAAATACAGTAGATACACGTCATTAAACCAAGTATCTGGAAAACTAAAGAACACAGGTAAAAAGAGTCAAATGAAACACACTGATAACTAGAAAATCCGACCAGAGAAATCAAATTCTTTGAAAAAATAGACCATATAGTAAAATGCGTATACACCTTTAAGTGCACTAAGTAAACTGGCTATTCAAAGATATATCCATTCCTCACCCGTCATGGTTGCAGTGTGTCACGGGACTGCAAGCCCCTACATGCATTTCGCGTAGGCTTCTTCGTGACGGCCCCTGAAGAAGCCTATGCAAAACGCGCGTAGGGGCTGGCAGTCCCGTGACACACTGCAACCATGACGGGTGAGTTTCTATCTTTGATTAGCCAATTTACATGGTGCACTTAAAGGTGTGTCAAAATTTTACTATATGGTCTATTTTTTCAAAGAACTTGGTTTCTCTGGTCGGATTTTCTAGTTATCAGTGTGTTTCATGGGACTCTTTTTACCTTTGTCCTTCAGTTTTCCAGATACTTTGTTTTATGACATAGGTATCTATTTATATTGGTATCTTTTTATATATACCTTTTACTGCTGCACTACAATAAATAAACTTTTTTCTTTTTATATGACAATTTTTCTGACTCCACTTTTTCTAATTTGTTGCATGTTCATAGGAGGTTTTTTTTTCATACTGACATATTGAAGTTTCTTGATCATTGTCAGTAACTTATGTTATATTTGTGTGCCCTGATCTATATTTCTGATATAAGTGTACAGTAAATGTAGGTTACCTTGGTTATCCCTCAATGTAAAATTTGGATTATTAGCAGCTTCAGGAGCCAGGCTGTAGTATATATGTTGACCCTCTGGAGGATCATCTTGATCTATTGCGCTTACAGTCTGAATTAGCTGAAATACAAATATGACACAAAACAGGTAAAATTATCAGATACATTTTTAATACAACATTAAAGGGACACAACCTGTCAACAGCGCTATTGGGGGTCCTCAATCAATTGACATTGCTAAGTAGAGTAAAACAATACAAGTGAAAACACTCCTTCTTGGTTGCAAATTGATGTTCCATCATTGAGAAATTTCATTTTCAATCCTTATTTAAATGAGACTCCAAGTACACGGAAGGTGGGCCTAATCCTTGATAGTACACCCATTTTATGCATATAACTGCCCCCATCTGGTCATTTAACCTCTGTTCATCACCTTTTATTACTGCTATGGATGCGTCACCGAGGAGGAAAAAACAAAACCAGCTAAGTCACAGAAAACCAGAGAGGTTGGTAACTATGCAGATTGCAGATCCCTGATCCTAACCACACAACTAGCAGCAGCCGTGGAGCGCACCTACGATGAACCTAGACGCTTCGTGACAGCCGGAGGACTAAATAAGCCCAAAGCAAGAAAAGGGGAAAACTAACTGCCCCAGAGCAGACCCCAAATGAAAGACAGCCCCCACACATGTATTGACGGTGAAACAAGATGAAAACACAAACATAGGCAGGAAAATAGGCTGAGCAAACGATGGGGCCCAAACTAAAGGATAGGATAGGAGAGACACTGTCTGCAATCTGCCAAAAACTCTACAAAAATAAAGTCCAACACTTCTGATAACAAAATTAACTCTGAAGTCACTAGACTCCTCCCACTATATCAGCACTCTGAAATATTCTGAGACAGAGCAAAAAGAGGCCAATCTAATAAGGGACAAAAAGCAAATTGGCAAATACAGATAAATAAGAGTGGATATTCAGCACAGCCCCAGTTGGGGCAGGCCGACCACACAAAAAACTGAATAGACCAACAAAATCAAGTGTGAACATTAGCAGAAAAACTTAGCTTGAGCTGACTGGAACAGAGCTGAGAACCTAGACCTGACAAGCCAGAAGGAATCACCAGCACCAGAATAGGGCGTCAGCTGTCTTAAATCCAGTCTGAGATTCCTAAGGTCCAATCGTCATCCTCCTTATCAGGTGGCAGATCTCCACTGATTAAATCAGCCTCACTACCTCCTGTTACCACCAGAGGGAGCCTGGAGGAAGAACTCACAACTGGTAGACCAGAAAATGAACTCACAACAGATTACATTTACATAGCGGCACAATCAGACACATAGGACTGGCCTTTTAGTACACTACTCAGCAATGGCATTCATTTGGTGAAGCTAAAGGTTCTCTTTAGTAATCAGAGATTCATTGTGTATTTCTAAAACTTATGAAGGAACCGCATAGTTCATCATAAAATGATGTACATTATGACTGTGATTCCTACCTTAACAAATAAGAGGGAATAGAAATATAAAGACAGATCTCATTTAATCAAGCTCAAGATGGGCATGAGTCTTCACTTAAATCACAGAAAATCATTGAAAATCCAAAGCAAGCCCCTCTTCCACTGCAGCAGGGCTCCAAAAGGCCTGGTCACCTCAAGTCCCTGTGTCAACTAGAGCATACGTTTCGTCCAAAGCGCTGCTAGTTCCAAATCGTGAACTGCATGCATGGCACTCTTCATTTACTTCTATGGGAATTCTGAAAATAGCAGATCACATGCCTTAGATGTGTATTTTGGATGTTTTAACTTATATAAGTAATAAGTGCTGTGCACACGCATCCACTCCACGTATATTTTCTATGTGGGACAATTGTTAAAACGCTTGTAGGATTATTGATAGATATACAAATTTCTAAAATATGGTAAATTGATTTTAATCTGTTCATAATGAGATCTGTGTGTATGGATCAAACCCACATACAGCTCTGGCAAAAATTAAGAGACCACTGCACAGCTTTATAAAAATCAGCTTCTCTACATGTCTGACAGCCATTCCATTCCAGTGTCAGTTGAATTTCAACCAGAGTACATCTCATTCTACTGAATGTGCTTCTGATTAGGTGATCACCTGTACCAAATCTTATTTAACGAAGGAAAGTATAAAAATCCCTGCTGTGGTGTTCACAATCCTCTTGCAATAGGACAAGCTGGATGGTAAAATAAGTGCTAGTAATATCGCAGAAGTAATGGGAATGAAAAAATAACTTTTAACCATGCCAAAGGAGTTGAAAAGAAAAGTCTTGAGTGAGGAAAAGAAGGGCTCAATTCTGGCTTTACAAACAAAGGGATACAGTGAGCGTCATGTTGCCTTCATCCTTAAAATTTCTAAGACGGCAGTCCAATACAACAATGTCAAGCAGCAGACATTGGAGACAGCAAAGCTACAGATCGGCAGAGGGTGAAAACGACTCTCCACTGACCGGGATGACCATCATCTTATTCGAATGTCGCTCAGCAACTGCAGGATGACATCAAGTGACCTACAAAAGGAATGGCAAATGGTAGCTGGGGTGAAGTGCACGGCAAGAAAGTTCATAACAGGCTCCTAGAGGCAGGGCTCAAGTCATGTATAGCTAGAAAAAAGCCTTTCAACAATGTCAAGACGCATGAAAGCTGTGATTAAAAATCATGGTTATTCCACACAATATTGATTTCTGAACTCTTACTGAGTTAAAACCTTAGTATTGTTGTTTCTAAATGATTATAAACTTGTCTTCTTAGCATTATTTAAGGTCCGCAAGCACTGCATTTGTTAGGAACGGTGGAACGCACTAAATAAAAATATAAATAAAGTGCGTTCGCCGCTCGGGGTCCACCGTGCAGTAGGTGAAATAACCGCTGCTAAGTGGTGGCAGGAGCAATATGGCGGAATTGCACACAGGGTTAAACTCCACCCAGGTGCGCAGAGCAATCTCAGTTAAACTCACGGAGATGCCAAAAGTACAAACACAAATAACTGAGTCTGTTGTAGTCACAGTACTCAATAAAAAACGCACACACGGTATACCATCAAAGGAGTAGCCCAAGACGGCGGCACTATGTCCGTCTAGACCAACCGTGTGCACGGCGTTGCAACTGCGAACGCAAAGGATGCTGCTACTGCAGCGTGGCGTGGACACTGCCGCAAAATGACAAAGGCAAGGCGCAAGCGCAATGTCAGACGCTAGCAGCTGTGCAAGTTGAAGTAGAGGAGTGCTGGCGCTGAAACTAACTCAGTCCCTATTCACATGCGTAATATCAAAGGGAAGGGGTTTCAAATGAGTCAGTCACCAGAATCATGCATCCGTCCTCATACACACAGCAGCAAGTATGACTATACTAGCGCATGGCGGAACAGTCATGCCCGCCTTTTATAGCAGCCGGGACCTTCTGCACGCTTCCAGATCTCTGAGATGGACCAATGAGAACTGGAGCGGGACCTGAGCACATGACTCCCGATCTCCAATGGGAGATCGTCCCATGAGCATGCCCAGTAAGAGGACAGAAGGACTTAGCCTCAGGAGAGATTTGCTGCAAGGCATCTCCTCTGCAATCTCCTCTGCAGTGGAAAAATAGGAGGAGAGTGCAGAATGTGAGGATCTGGATCCCTGCTGAGTAAAAGCAGGAATCAGACTCCTAACAGCATTTTTTTGTTATTTTGACCACTTCTCATTTTCTGAAAATAAACATAAAATTTAGTGCTTGAAAATTCGAAGACATGTTGTCAGTATTTTATGGAATAAAAGAGCAATTTACATTTTACTAAAAAATATACCTATAAAGAGAAAAATCAGACAAACTGAAAATTTTGCAGTGGTCTCTTAATTTTTGCCAGAGCTGTATATTATGTATGGGAACTTTTATAGTATATTTGACAGGGTACATTTACTGTCTGCCCCTGTCCTGAGATTGACACATAGCCCCTGTACTGAGATTGACACATATAAGTGGATATTTGCACAATGCACTTTGTACAAAATCTGGTCCACCTATAATCTCCGATGGCCAGTTGGTGATATATTAGGGACAGGAGTCTTTACTATTGGGGAAGGTTATAAATAATAATGTATGTCCTGATATTTAAAATTGACACATGCAAAGTGACAAATGTGCCATAAACCCTTCATAAAATCTAGTGTATTTATGGTATGAAATTACTGATATATTAGGGACACACATTAATACATTGGTTGTGAGCCACAAGATAGACACACCAGGTCTTTATATAGACCTTTTTGATGTTTGCTGTATTGCAGCAAAATTTGTGCTTTTAAAATGTTTTAAAAAAATCTTTTGTGGTTTGTTTTTTTGTTCCATCAAATATTTTAAGGTGATAACTATTGTATTGTTTTTTCTCTTTTTTGCAAGTCAACAGGTGCTTGTCCAGGTTGTGCAGGAGCTCACTGCCCGTGTGGATACTCTGTCCTGGATTCTTGCAACTTCACCACCAGATCCTCAACACTTGCAGCAGCTGAACACCCCCCTGCATCACTTTGCCTTCAAGACATCTCCACATTTTCCCATTCCTATATGTTTTGATGGCAACAAAAAGGTCTGCTGGAGCTTTGTGAATCAGAGCACCATACATTTGAGTTGTGTTTCCAGCAATTTTGTTCAGATGGGTCCAAAGTGACCAACATTTATTTTTATTTGGTGATGCTTTGGCGTGGGCCGTGCCATTGTGGGAATGAGACGACCCTATCATACATGTCGTAATATCTTTCCTGTCTGCCTACTAGAAAGCATTTGATGTACTGGATCATGTTCATTCCATTGTCGATTCCATTCTGAGGCTCAGACAAGGGACTCACACTGTGGGACATTATGCCATCCAGTTCCATACCCTTTCTGTTGAGTTGTCATGGAACAATGACGCTCTCCTGGCTGTCTTTTACTCTGGCCTGTCCAGTCGTTTCAAGCATGAACTTCTGGGTAGAGAATTGCCATCTTCAATTGACTAGTTAATTTCCCTCGCTACTTGTGTTAAAGAGAGGTCTAGGGAGAAAACTGTGGATTCTTGTATCTCCCGTTCAAAAGAGTCATTAACATACTCTTCCAAACCAGTTACACCTGATCCTATGGAGATCGGTTGGTGCAAATGAACCCTGGATAAAAGATCCGAACGATTATCACAGGGACTTAGTTTGTGTTGTGGTGAACGGGATCATTATCACTCCAACTTTTCCAAACTGAAAGACAAACAGGGTGAACTTTTTACTCTAGGCAAAGAAGAAGGTATCACTCTAGGATTTACTCTTTTGTCCACTAAAAACAAAAATTCTGCCTATGACTGTTTCTTACAGTTCTTCAGTATTCTCGGGATAAGCACTTATTGATTCTGAAGCAGCTAAAAATGTTATGGACTTTTCTCTGGATGAAAGGTTGAAAATCCCTTTGGTTTCTCTGCAGTCACCGCAGAATGTAACCTCCATAAATGGTTGTATCCAATTCCGTAGCGTGAAGGTAACTTCCCAGATTGGTGCACTACATGTGGAGGACATTTCTTTTTTAGTTTTGCCACTCTCTGATGCAATGGTGGTTTTGGGACTTCCGTGGCTACAGCTTCATGCACCAGTCATTGACTGGTTGTCCAACCAGATCGCCCAGTGGAGCAAATCTGGTTTTCACAATTGTCTCTAAACTCTACCTTAGCCTACTGCTGTGAAACTCTGCTCAGCACTTACTGCATCCGTAGCCCTTAATGTTCCTGCCTCCTATCAGGGCTCTAAATATATCTTCTCTGGGGCCAAAGAGAACCACAGGGAAGATGTAAACAAGCCTGAGTGTGTTTTTACTTCTACGGTTTTGGACTCATTTTGTAGGGGCCCTAAAAGAGGGGTACTGTTACGCACCTTACTCGGATTCGTACTTTCATTCCCTCTGCACGGTCAGCTAAACTCTGCTGTGCTTCACATCAGGCTTTGCAGATGGCCTGGCATGATCCCATGTGAGCATCCACCTTGGTCTACATAAAGCTCACTGGAACACACACTTGTGTTTTGGTATTGCATTAAGACTTTTGTGTTGCTGGACCTTGGGTTGCTAAACTCCTTCTCCTGCATTCCGCCTGCCTGCATGCGGTTTTCTGACATCCTTCACCTGCCTGTGGTTTCCAGCACTCTGCCTACCTGTGGTTTCCTGACGTCCTCCATCTTCCTGCGGTTTCTTGCATTATACCAAATATAAAGTAGATATGACAGGCTCAAACCCCAACTTAGGTGCTCTGGGAAAAAACAAGACTAAAGTATAGGAGTAACCCCGGCACACTAATAACATGAAAGTAAAGTCTTCTCAACGACAGTCTTTAATTGTTGTGATTTTATTGATTGTGAAAAAAAAGGGTGGTGTTACAATCCAAAAAAGGGTGGTGTTACAATCCAATGTTTGAGCTCTACATCTCGAGCTTTCATCAGGGATATGACTAGATCCTTGGTTTTGAGGTGTGTGTATAAGTGGTATAGGTTTGCCTTTGTAGTCCAGCTGCTGGAACAGTACCTATAGTAACCACGATGTGTAGGGTCAGCACGTGACTCCCGTCCTTGTGTCCTAAATCTAGTCAGGTGTGGAGGAGGCCGGAAGTCTTCCGGCCTCCTCCACACCTGACTAGATTTAGGACACAAGGACGGGAGTCACGTGCTGACCCTACACATCGTGGTTACTATAGGTACTGTTCCAGCAGCTGGACTACAAAGGCAAACCTATACCACTTATACACACAACTCAAAACCAAGGATCTAGTCAAATCCCTGATGAAAGCTCGAGATGTAGAGCTGAAACGTTGGATTGTAACACCACCCTTTTTTGGATTGTAACACCACCCTTTTTTTTCACAATCAATAAAATCACAACAATTAAAGACTGTCGTTGAGAAGACTTTACTTTCATGTTATTAGTGTGCCGGGGTTACTCCTATACTTTAGTCTTGCATTATACCAACTTGTGGCTTCCTGCATGCTTCCTACATGCCTTCGGTTTCCTAGACCATTCAACTGCCTGTGACTTCCTACATTCTGCCAACCTGTCTGCTGTATCCTGTCCATCGGCTGTCAGTGTCCAACATGCTGGATCTAGCTGATGCACCAATGTCCATGACCCGTGTACCCATCTGGATGTTGGGCTTGGTGGATCCACCTCACCTAATGAGCCTAACACAGCTATCAGTAGATGTTGTGTTTGGTTCTTAGGTGACCTTTGGTATGTGTATCTGTTCCAGACTAGACTTTCCACAACTTTGGTCCTTCCTTCTTTATCTTGACTACATGCCATTTAGCTTTACTTGTAATTATGATAATTTGCCAATTATGTTGCATACTTTCTGGATATGATTATGATCATGCAGGGTACGTAGCAATCTTTTTCCAGTTGTCCTCTTCAAATCTCTCTTCTAATTCCTTATTTGTACTGTGAATTTTTTTTAATGCGCTATTTATCTTTTATGATTCAGCAAAGTGATTATTTTTTTACTTCCCTACTTGCCTTGTATCCTCTAGTTATAGTGATGTTTCTTAATAGCGATGCTTATGTTCTTTGATATATGAATTATAGTTATAATATAATGAAAACATGATCTGTTGGTGGGCCTTGAGGACTGGAGTTGGGGAACCCTGATGTACAGTATAGTCATCCTAGCCGGTGCTGTCCCTTTACCTCTTGCTGCCTGCTATTCTGAGACTGGATTTCTGAACCTCCAAGATGATAGCCAAAGTCGCAAGAGGAGCATGGTGATAAGCCTGAACCATGCCTCCCCTGGCTTTCTTGTGCTTCTTGTGGAAGCGTGGATCAGACTTTCCATTGCAGCTATGCAAATACAGCTGCCATCTTGCATGCAGGAAGACCGCATCATCGGTCTTGATGGATGATGCAGCAAAAGACAAGACAAGTAAGGTGACTATGAATAGCAAATGTATAGTCGCATTTCAGTGCCAGGTTAAGGGTTAACTTTAGGTCATCATCAATAGAGGTAATATGTAAGGCTAGAAAATCTCTCAGACCATGTAGAACATTATGATTATTTATGCAAAGAAGGCATAAAAATACCCTATTAGAGAATTATCAGTTAATAAAGGTAAATCTTTATTGACAACATTCATTCATTTGCAAGAGCGGTAGGTAAATTTAATGAACATCCGTGCATCACTCAACCAGTCAGTATTCAAAGGGCATTGTGTAATGATTCATTTGTTTGTTGGAAATGGATCAGTAGTGAAGCTGAATACTTGGAATCCTGAATAACAGCTAATTGTAGATGGCCTAGATGTGAAGCGTTCTGTGATTACTTGATTGTTGGCACAACTCCATTAAAGAGCTCCTTTAAAAGGGACAGGGTCACTTACTAACATATTTTAGGTATTTATTGTGTAGCCCCAAAGAGTCATAGAAATTCTGTGTAGTTTAACACTCTTTCTTTGAATTATCTTACCTGCCCAGCTTTTGCATTTTCACACATGAATGTCTCAAAAAATTTGGTGAAGACTGGAGCGTTGTCATTAACATCTAGGATTTTTATTGAAACAGGAACACTTCCAACCTGTGCAGGATTATCTGATGGGTGAAACAAAGTGGCACATGATTAATGATTTAGCTATTACTGCATATACTAAGCATTTACTTAACTTCATTTTTGTAACAATACTTAATATTACAGATGAACGCATCACTGCACTCAACTCAGCTCCGGTCCATGGTCAAGGTCAGTGTTGTGCAAATTTCTTGAGCTACCAGGTTCCCAACCACAACGTTTAATTTGCGAGCTTGGCAGGATGACATTTGTATGGTATGCGGTGTACAGGTGACGTCTTGGGAGCCCGGCTAATTATAAGCTGAGCCTGGGATCCCAAAGGGCAATGAAATTTGTGAATCTCCTGACAACAGCTAGAGAGCACTGACTTTTAATGTGGAAAGGGGATGCGCAAAATGATGTTCTCATCTGTACTCAGTATGTATTTAACATGATTGTGTAAAAATCACATCAACATTATTTGTTTGACATGTTCAAGAATAAAACTGCTTTCCCATGTACAAACCGTGATCATTTGATATTTCCGAATTAAACTTATAGGCAAAAAAGTTTCTCTCGAGTGTGGCATCTTAAAAAGAATAGAATAAGTGAACTTTTCTAAAGGCTACAGAAATGAAAATCAAGTAGTCTGTGAGAATGATGCTGTTTAGTAAAGGTACGGGGAAGATGCAGTAATTTCTTTATTTTCACTTTTGTTAAACGTTTTCTTACATATCTGCAGAAAAGCTGCAACTAATTTAAACGACTGTCAAAAGTCAGTTAAAGTAATTTTATATTTTGGATTTCTTTATGATAGAATGATGGGCATTTTCAGCTATATCTCATCTGTTTGATGTAGTTCATTTAATCACATGATCTCATCAGAGACATGGTCTCTGGCACACACATGCAGGTACCCTGGCTCAAATTTATGAAGCAGTTTATGCCAGTTTTGGTGAAAACTAAAAGGCATAATTTGTTCAAAAACTTACAAAATAGTCACTGATACAATTTATCATTCTTTAACAATTCTCATAAAACTATGCCAACAGTGGGCAAGGAAAACCAAGAGGTGGCATGGCCAAAAACAGAAATGTTACACAAATATACAATTGTCCCTAAAAGGTCTACGGTATATATAATTTTCTGACTTTATTGCAGTCTAGAACTGTGATAAATTGTATCAAGTGGCACGCACCTTTAGCCCCTTCACTCCGGGAAGAATTTTTGTTTTCTTGCTTCCATTATTTTTACTCTTACTCCAAGAGCGATAACTTAGGCTAGCTTTAGACTAGCGCATTTTACATACAGCGCAAAAATCCTACTAGCGCATGGCCAGCGCACGGTCTGCGCACCCTATGCTAAAGATAGGGTGCGCAGATCGCATGCAGCCATGTGCGATAGTAGGATGAAATGACCAGACGGGGCAGGCAGGGTGCGGGGCTTAGCGGCGCTGTGCGCTGCATGTAAAGCGTGCTAGTCTGAAGCTAGACTTACCGGATATATTTTTTGCCAACATGGCCATATGATGGCTTGTTTTTTATGGCATGAGAAAAGCAGGGTAAAAAATAGAAGCGTGATGAAATGGTGAAAATAAATGCATTCCACCATGGTTTTTTGGGTTTTGTTTTTATGCCGCTACTAATGACTAGGCAATATGATTTTTTAGGTCACTGTGATTATGGTTATACTGTTTATATATATATATATACACTCACTGGCCACTTTATTAGGTACACCATGCTAGTAAGGGGTTGGACCCCCTTTTGCCTTCAGAACTGCCTCAATTCTTCGTGGCAGAGATTCAACAAGGTGCTGGAAGCATTCCTCAGAGATTTTGGACCATATTGACATGATGGCATCACACAGTTGGCGCAGATTTGTCGGCTGCACATCCCTGATGCGAATCTCCCGTTCCACCACATCCCAAAGATGCTCTATTGGATTGAGATCTGGTGACTGAGGAGGCCATTTGAGTACAGTGAACTCATTGTCATGTTCAAGAAACCAATCTGAGATGATTCGAGCTTTATGACATGGCGCATTATCCTGCTGAAAGTAGCCATCAGATGTTGGGTACATTGTGGTCATAAAGGGATGGACATGGTCAGCAACAATACTCAGGTAGGCTGTGGCGTTGCAACAATGCTCAATTGGTACCAAGGGGCCCAAAGAGTGCCCAGAAAAAATTCCCCACACCATGACACCACCACCACCAGCCTGAACCGTTGATACAAGGCAGGATGGATCCATGTTTTCATGTTGTTTACGCCAAATTCTGACCCTACCATCCGAATGTCGCAGCAGAAATCGAGACTCATCAGACCAGGCAACGTTTTTCCAATCTTCTACTGTCCAATTTCGATAAGCTTGTGCAAATTGTAGCCTCAGTTTCCTGTTCTTAGCTGAGAGGAGTGGTACCCAGTGTGGTCTTCTGCTGCTGTAGCCCATCTGCCTCAAAGTTCGACGCACTGTGCGTTCAGAGATGCTCTTCTGCCTACCTTGGTTGTAACGGGTGGCAATTTGAGTCACTGTTGCCTTTCTATCAGCTCGAACCAGTCTGCCCATTCTCCTCTGACCTCTGGCATCAACATGGCATTTCCACAGAACTGCCGCTCACTGGATTTTTTTTCTTTTTCGGACCATTCTCTGTAAACCCTAGAGATGGTTGTGCGTGAAAATCCCAGTAGATCAGCAGTTTCTGAAATACTCAGACCAGCCCTTCTGGCACCAACAATCATGCCACGTTCAAAGGCACTCAAATCACCTTTCTTCCCCATACTGATGCTCGGTTTGAACTGCAGGAGATTGTCTTGACCATGTCTACATGCCTAAATGCACTGAGTTGCCGCCATGTGATTGGCTGATTAGAAATTAAGTCTTAACACACAGTTGGACAGGTGTACCTAATAAAGTGGCCAGTGAGTGTATATATATATATATATATATTGTTTTTTTACCTAAGTAGTGGAAAAAAATGCACAATTTAGAAAAAATAATTTGGCATAATTTTTTGAGAACTTTAGTTTTTTATTTTTCTATTTATTGAGCTGCGTGAGAGCTTGTTTTTTGGGTGACAAGATATCCTTTTTATTCATGCCTTTTTTGGTAGATGTAAAATAACTGGTAACTTCACTGTAGTTTTTTAGGGAGGTGTAGTGATCAT